>NC_058130.1:429501390-429520794 GCF_016433145.1 Gracilinanus agilis
CTCTAAACTCTCCACTTCTTCTGAATCAATATTAGATCTTCTACCCTTTAATACAACTAGAGACTCAGGGGAGTAGATAACTCTGGCAGGAATTAAATGGCCTCTATTGGTACTAAGCGCTGCAGAGAATCTTTAGCAAGGAAAGTTAGTTCTAAGCTTTAACCAGTGGAAAAGATGGGCAATTTGTCTTTGGTAGCGCTCAGCATTCTTTGTGCTACTTTTTCACCGGTTTGTAACCCTAAGCATATTTTCAGAGCCGTTGCTTTAGCTCGGGCTAGAATTTGTCTGTAACAGACTAGAAATTCTGATACCTGGGTCATCTTCTTTAGTGCAAAGCACATCTATATTCTTGAACGTTACTGCTCCAGTGAAGGTAAAGAGATCCCACATGACAGGGGGTGAAGTGAGGCAGTTTTGACATTGGGTGTCTCCAATGTGCTAATGGTGAGCTGCTCTTCAGGGTTCATCTTGGGGGACAGTGCCTCAGGGACTCCAGATACATTAGCAAAGCAGCAATAGCAGCACCTAGAGAGAGAGAGAAGCAGGGAAAGAAGAGCATCACTCTGAAATCAGATACAACTGATGTTAAAGACTCCTTAGAGCCTTAGTCTAAGAAGCAGGTCCAGAGAAATGTCTCAGCTCTACTTTCTCATTTTCATTGTTGAGTATTGATTCTCTGAACTTTAATTTCAGGCTAAAGGAAGATTTCTTCCTTTACCCCCACCCGCAACACCAGTCTCAGATAGTCAGCAGAATATACAGGGAATACACATTTCTGGGGAAGGATGGGGAGAGAAGAAAACTGATGTAGTTGTCAGACTACTGATTATTTTTTATTTTAGCTCTACAAAAGCTACTGCCTTTTTTCACTTTCTTTGCCTCGTAATGTCTTTCTTTTTGTTTTCTAGCCTCCAAAATTGAAATAATTTAGAAATTTTCCCTTTCTTGATTTATTTCTGTTACCTCATATGGTTATCATCATCATCATTATTGATTTATCAGATTCATTCACTCCCTGGTTCTATGTACAGCCACACCACATTTTTCTATTTTCTTCACCAGATGGAGTCAATGATATGGCAGGTCATTAAACTCTATAAACCTGTGCTTATTCCCAGATTTTCCACTGAACTGTAGTATAATGGAACCCTAAGTAGATTTTCAGAGATCACTGCTTTAACTTGGGTTAGAGCTTGGTTGTAACAGACACTGAGAATTTTAGCACCTAGATTTTCTTTTTAGTGCAGGAATCTAGCACATTATAGAGTACTACTGTTCCATCAAGGATAAAAAAGTTTGTCCACTTCAGAGGTTGAATTGGGGCAGACAAGCTTTCTACTCTCTGCAAGTGTTTTTCTACTTTTGAATGAGCATATCCCAAGGCATTTGTTAGAATTTCATGGTAATGGTTTTCGAGAATTCTAAACTTCTTAGGAAAGAAGTTTTATGAAAATTAAATGCTATTTTTCAGATTTAAAAAATCTGAAACGATGGTTTCCAAAAGTTGGCCTGACATCTAAAAATAACTAAAAGTTATAATATGATATGATATAACATAATATAAATAATAATTGGGTTTGTGTGTCCTGGTCTTAAGATAACTGTTTAAAATTTGTTGTGAACATGGCTTAATAAATCTTTCTGTCTTCATTGCTAGAGTCATTCTTCACATATATTCTGGGAAGGAATTTTTTTAGGGGGGGAGTGGCAAATAGGAATAGATGGTCTAAAGATTCTTTTTTCCTAACAAAGTGGTTGATATGTTGATCTAAACAATTTGTGAATCATGAACATAACAGCCTCCATACCAATGACTCACTTTCAGCAGTGAGCCAAATTTGGTAGAATTTGTGGGCCTTTTGTCAGCCTTGACAACTAACAGATGTGGGCAATATTAAAACAAGGGTAGAGATAAGAGATACAGATCTGAGAATTCCATGGAAAACATGCTACCCTATTCACTGAAATTTTAGGTATCAGATTTCTTGATAGATTTCATTACTGAAAATACAATATTGAATATCACTCACCTGTAATCCCAAAGATGATCTTTTGCATCCATGAGCTTTTTTTCAATTTTAATATATCTTCTTTGTTGCAAAAGATCAATCAATCAAAAAGTGTTAAGTAGCTACTATGTAATCAGGTCTTGTGCCAGTTGCTGGGCATAGGAAGACAAGAACAAAACAGTCCCTTCCCTCAAGAAAGTTAAATTCTAATAAATTCCTTTGATAGAGTTGCTCATCATATCAAAAGAAACCAGAAATGAAAGAAAGATAATAGATGGATAGAAAGATAGATGATAGACATATATGTATATTTATATAATATATATGTAATATAAGTACGTACACACAGAAAAAGAAACAGGCTCAGAGGAGCTAAATGATTTGTCTAAGATCACAAACCTCAGAGCAGAGCTGGGATTAAAATCCATTCCTCTTGAATTCTTGTTTGGTGCTTTTTCTCATAATACAATAAAACCTCTGTTGAAATTTTTTTCTTTTCTCCTATGATATTATTCATAATAACATTAATGAATCTTAATAAATACATATGTGTTATTAGTGATATAAATAATATACTTTTCTTTCTATAATGTTATATGTGATATTTCTGAGTCTTTACAATAGATTTACATATTATTATTTATAAAATGAATTTATAAAATAAATAATAATTATGACATTACTAACAGGCTATATAACACCACTTTGAGATAAAGTTCAAAGTATTTCAAAAACATTTCTATTATTACTCCTGATATCTATGAGTTCTATTAGGGAACAAAATACACAACACAACAATGACATGCTTCCAAGACCTAAATAACAGGCAGATAAAATATGTTTCATTCAATTAGTATCTATAGGTAATTACTGTGTGAACATATTAAGAAAATTATACATTATTCTTCTAACTGGCCTCCTTTTATCCATTATCTTCCTGCTCCAAGCCTTCCTACTCAGTGCCATCAGATAGAGAATTTTAGTTGGAAGGAATTCCAGAAATTATCTCTAGTACTCAACCTCCCTCCCTTTATTTTAAAGACAAAGAAACCGAGGCCCAGAAATTTAAATGCCATCTCCACAGCAGAGCTAGAAACAAAAATCAGTCCTAGTTTTCAGTTCCTTGCCACCTTCCTCCCTTTCTTCCCTCCTCCTCCTCTGTCTCTGTCTCTCCTTCCCCCATCTTTATCTCTGTCTCTGTTTCTCTTTGCTCCCCCGCCCCATCTTTCTTTCTCTCAGTACAGCAGCCACTAACAAAACTGATTTCAGTACTATGTAGCCTAGGAGCTTTGACCTGCTTCATGGTTTCCCCCTCCTTAGCCAGCCTGGGGGCCTTCTGTTCCAAGGGCTTTACCATTCTGATACTGGACTTAGTGCAACCAGCCAATCAGCTTTAGCCTCACTGTAACTCAGAACTTCCCAAATCAATCTGTCAATCTGCTTCAGTCTCCCCATTGGCAAAAATTTCAAATATGTTCCACAACATCCTACATGCAGTATGACTGAGAAAGTCACTTAATTTCTCCTATATTGAATTCCCCTTCCTAGCCTTCAAGTCTCTTTCCTCTATGTGGCCTTCCTCTACCAATCTATTCCCTAACGATATCCTCTTCTAAATTATTGTTGTATTCATTGTCTGCAATACAATTTGGCACTTAAATCACATAGCATTTGATTATTTTTATCTTTGTGTATAAATATCATGCTGTCCTAACTATATTTTAATCCCTTTAAGGAACTGATTTTGCCTTAAGACTCAGTAACCAGCACAGTATTTCACACATAGTAAGTGCTAAAGAGAAATTTGCTTCTGATGTTGATGATGGTGAAGATGACAAGCTAGAACAAAATGATCTAGGCATGAAAAGACATTATTTTCTCATCATAGTAATTTCCAGACAACTTTCCAGATACACAGTGACCCTTTCCTTGTAATAAAGAAGAAAAAACAGTTGAGGAAATTTCACTGAAATATCGACCATATAATACAGCATGGACAACATTATAGACCCATAATCTCCCACCTCTCCCATGAAAGGAAAATGAACCAAGATTAAATATTACATTTGGGTATACTATACCATTACCTTCATGGACTATATTTTGTTTAGTCATTCTACAGTTTATGGAATGTTCCTCCTTGTTCCAGTCCCCTGATACCACAAAAAAAAAAACTGCTTATGAATATTTTGATGTATATAAGACTTTCATTTCTGGCTTTGATCCTCTTGGCGATGCCCAAAGTCTCTCTCTGGGTCACAGATGGGTCATAAATAGCTTAGTGACTTTTCTAGAACAATTCCAAATTATTTTCCAGAATGATTGAATTAAATAACAGCTCACCCAGCAGTACTTTAGAGTATCTGTCTTCCCACAGCGTCTAAAGAGACTTCCAATCGATAAAAATTCCATATCTCCATGTTATTTAAACTGGCCCACATTCGAGATCACACCAAGGTTTTCAGTGTCCATCAACATTGCTGTTTTTTTTCCCAGTATTTTGAGGTTTCACAGGCTATGTTTGTGTTCCTCTTCTTTGGTTTGTCATCTTAGAATAGGGATGGTGGCCAGCTATGAAAAATGATACTCTGTCACCTCATGTCCCTAAGGTAACAGAGAAACTTTTAAATGATAGGCTTATTTAAATCCATTCATAGCCCTCTTTATGATTTCATATGCTTGAATCAAAGGGGCCGGGGGTGGAGGTTGGAAGGAATACAACCTAGGCTTGATAAATGCAAATATGTATTATCTGTCTAAATATATTACAATCCATATTTGAATCTTTCTCCAAATGAAATCTGGAAGACTATTTATAATGTAACTAGCATAACCAAACAATATGTTCACGAACATTGAGATAAAGTCATTTAGAACTTACTCTGTGATAGCAATGAAACATAGAATATGGCTAGGTTTTGAAAATGCATGCAATTTATGCTCTGATCAGAAAAATCTTATTCAATTAAGATTTGATTTGTCTAAATGCAGAATTTAGAATTTCCATGAAATTTACATTTGGAAAGAATTCCTGATCTGATCTACACCAAATGCTGTGTTGTGTTTAAGCTAATTCATCTCAGCTGAGTAATTCTTATTTGAAAAATCATATTTATCTTAGAATGTACTTATGACCAGAAAAAGAAATGGGCTGAACAGGTGTCAACAGCAAGCGATAACAGATGGATAGCCAAGTGTTGTATTGGCATCCCTGCCATGTCAAATATCCACCAATTTATTGAGTTGGTGGACTGCCCTATCATCCCCCTGTAGAACATGAGAGACAAAAGATATCATTACATAGAATGAGAAGGAATGGATGAGTTCATATCTGTAATTATACAAGAAGTCCAACAATTATAAATCCATTAAATTATAAAGTATTTTGGAATGCCTCCCTTTTTCATAAAAACATCTATCTCTGAATTACCTATAAAAGTATATGCCCAATATACTCAAGCTCCAAAATAGTGATCATGTCTCCTTGGTAGACCAAACAAGAAAATTCTAGTTTTCAAAAGCAGGATAGTTAAGGGCTAATGCTCTGGAAGCTTTTATAAACCTTGGTCCAAGATATGTCTAAAGCCCTGCAATTCGTAATGTAAATATAGAAGCTCAGAATTCATTGTTTACACCATCAACAACTGTTTATGTGGCACTCAGAGAATAAGCGCTGGTAAACAATTGATGAGGTAAGGACTGCATATGGATGTGATATCAATAAATAGAAAAGTCCCTAGGTATTCATTTATCCGAGTAAACATCAGATACATGATAATGTGTGCTGCACATCTACATCTGATTTTTACTGGTGGTGTGAAGAGATGAAAAGATTGGTCCATTTTGAAGAACATTAGAGACAAGATAGTTATCTTAGGATGTATTCTGAGGGTTATTATATCATTAAGATACTACTGGAACAACTAGGAGACACAGAGGTTAGAGTCCCAAGCCCGGAGTCAGGAAGACTCATCTTCTTGAATTTAAATCTGGCATTGGACACTTATTAGATATGGGACTCTGGCCAAGTCACTTCATTCTGTTTGCCTCAGTTTGTTCATCTGTAAAATGAACTGTAGAAAGAAATGACAAACTACTCCAGTATCTTTGCCAAAAACAAACAAAAAAACTCCAAATGAGATCATGAAAAACCAGATGTGACAGAAACAACTGAACAACAAAGATACTTATATAACATTTGTACATTCAGACAAAATGCTTGGCAATACTTTGTGTGAAACACTTAGTATACAGTATTTGGGGGTTAATTCTCTTTTGATTAGTCTCAATATTTTTTTTTCATAAACTCATACTTCAGGGGGAGTTATATATGTGTTCAATTGCCTCTTATATCTCTCCCTTTTTTAAAAATCCTTAACTTCTATCTTAGAATCGATACTGAGAATCAGTTCCAAGACAGAAAGGGAGTTTCTGAGTCCAGATTTGATTCAAGTTCTCTTGACTTCAGGTCTGGCTTTCTATCCAGTGAGCCACCTACCTGCTGATATCTCTTAATCAATTAATATTGCATTTTACAATGTGTTTTGCTTTACAAGATTAGTAATTGGGAGCATGTAGGGGCTCAATGGATAAAGAACCAAGCCTAGAGATGGGAGGTCCTGGATTCAAATTTGACCTCAGATACTTCCTAGCTGTGTGACCTTGGGCAAGTCACTTAACCCCCATTGCTAAGCCTTTACCTCTCTTTGATTCTAAAAAAGAAGGCAAGAGTTTAAAAAAAAGGCTAATGATCATTTAATGATTCATGGTACATGGCAATGAAAATGAGGTAACATAGATCCTTTGAAGGCAAAGTCCATGTCTGGTTATAGAGTTTACACAGTTCTAGAAACATGGTAGACATTCTATGAACACTGATTTAACTGGTTAATTAATTGAATTCAACACATTAAAAGTAGCCTCCCATTTCCTGTAAAACCAATTATAGAGAAAGCATGGTGCAGTGGAAGGTGTCCTTGATTTGGAGTCTGAGGACTTGCATTTGCCTCCCAGTTAGGCCACTAAGGTCCAGGTAACTTCATTTCTCAGATACTCAGTTTATCTGTTAAATAAAGGGGTGAGACTCAATGACCTCTAATTTCCTTTATAACTCTAAATACATGATCTCTTGTAGTTGTTTTCATTCAATAAAATAATTTTTTTCATTTTCTATTTTTTCTTTTTTTGTATTTTTATTTTTATTTTGAATATTTTCTCATAGTTACATGTTTCATGTTCTTTCCCTCTCCCCAAACCCCTCTAACCCCACTTAACCAATGCACAGTTCCGCTGGGTTTTATATGTATCATTGATTAAGACCTAATTCCATATTATTGATAGTTGGACTAGAGTTTAATGTCTACATCCCCAGTAATATCCCCATCAGCCCATGTGTTCAAGCAATTGTTTTACTTCTGTGTTTCTGGAATTCTGGGTGAGGCTTGACCCTGTATCTTGCAGGAATTCCACCCTGCCATTTCCATGTTACACCTCCCACAATTCTTCCTCTGAATGTGGCTAGTTTTCTTTCTCATAAGTCCCTCAGCCTTGCTCTGGATTCTTGCATTGCTCTAGTAGAGAAGTCTGTTGTGTTTGATTGTACCAGAGTGTATCAGTCTCTATTGTACAATGTTCTCCTGGTTCTGCTCCTTTCGCTCTGCATCAATTCCTGGAGGTTGTTCCAGTTCACATGGAATTCCTCCAGTTCATCAATCCTTGCAGCACAATAGTATTCCATCACCAACAGATACCACAATTTGTACAGCCATTCCCCAATCGAAGGACATTTTCTCATTTTCCAATTTTTTTGCAACCACAAAGAGGGGCTATAAATATTTTTGTACAAGTCTTTTTCCTTATTATCTCTCAAATGATTTTTAAATAGAATGCTTTTAATGCAAATTGATTTTCAGGCCAGAGGACATCAGCTACCCTTAAAGAAAGAGACAGTGTGGTATAGTAAGAGCATTAAGCTTAATTAAAGAATTTTTTTTTAATTCCAACTTTGCCATTTGGTAGCTATGTCACCCTAATTGTTTTACTTTAATTCTCTCAAGTTCAATCCCTTCATTTATAAAATGGGGATAATAATATTTAATAATACAAGATCATTTTTAAAACCTGGAGAAGGATGCCAAGAGATTATGAACAGTATTGCTTCACACATCATTAAAAAGCAGTAGAGGGGGCTAACAAGCCTGCAAAAAGCTTGGCATGAGAATCAATTAAGTTGAGTCATTAAAAGAGTAGTTATGTATGAAACGGAAAGGAAAGGACAACACTGAGCAGGGACTCCCATCAACCTTACCCAGATCCCCATCTATGTTCTGGATACAGAATAATGTTCAGGAGTATTTGACTAACATAATAAAAAATGGTGCTGCTTCAGATAATCTAAATAATGCCCTTCACCCAATCACGCACTCAAGGACTCCTAGGACTTAGGAGATAATTTATAAGAAATTGAAGTAGCTATAATTTGAGGGTTTAGGGTCTAGTGCCATGGGTGGGAAATACATTGTCTGGGAGCCTGTGGGAAAAAAGGAAATCAAGTTGTAAGGCAAGGTTATGCTGATAAATGTTTAACAGCCAACTCCCTGGGGGATTAAAAAGTGTATTCATAATAAACTTTTAAGTTAAACTATATTATTTACATTTTCCCCATCACTTTTTTCAGTCTAGACAATGAACAAAACAATAAATGAAATTCTGATTTGTGGCATTTGTCTATTTCTGGCGTGTAAATGTTACAATGAAAATTTAATAATCACCTGTTGCCGGCAGGTATGAGCTAGCTCTAGCATACTCCTGCGTAAGGTCACTGTGTCCTAAATCACCACCCACAAAGGAGACCAGATTGAAGACAAGAAAAGAAGGTCAGGTTTCTGATGCTGGTCAAGTATTTATGTGTAGACAGAGGTCAGTGAGAACACACGGGAGAGGCTGCAGAATGGAGGCTCCTTGGTCTGTAATTTGGGTTGAGAGGATTCAATTAGGCAAATGAAACTCAATCAGTGGCTGCCTTTTCCTCTGTGTTCCCTCTCCTGTTCTTGGAGAATGGAAAGATCTATAAATGAGATCACTTGTAGAGTTTGAGTTATCTGGAGATCCTGAGTCCATTGGATAGAGCTAATTGCTGGCTAGAGAAGCTTCACACCACCTCTGCTAAGAGCAGACTTTGCACTGGTCTGATTGATCAATAACCATGTAATTTGAGGGGGAATAAAATGAAATATAGCATGTCTATTTAGCAGTTTCCCATACTATTTTATGTTGAGATAAGATTTAAGTAGCTACCTTTCAGGAGGTTATTACAGAATTCTGTTTTTAGTCTTTCTGTTAATGTACAATTTTGAGTACTTTCCTTTTAACTTTTCTTTTTTATATATAATAGGAAATTAATGTCTCTCCCATTCCTAATTCATATTATACTTGGAGTCCTGAAATCCTTTTTCCTTTTCAAGTGATTCTAGATATCTTCTAGTAGCTGAGTTTTAAATAAATTGTTCCTAGGACATCAGAGTTAGCATGTAGCAAACTGAATACTAAAGCATCCTAACTTCTGCCATCAAAAGGCCACATTTTCTCAGAATTAAATATGATCTAGAGCAGAGGTGTACCTAAGTGATCCAGGGAGTGGGTACAGTGCCCTAGCCCCTTCGATTCATCAGTGGTTCTAAATATTAGCTATAAGTAGATTTTGGGATGGATTGGATTTTTCAACTATCAAGAGATTTCATTTTAAAGAAAATAAGGAAATACATAGATGAATTTCCTGATTACAAAACATTTATTGAATGACTACTATGTTTTAGGTATTGCATCAAGGCATTGAGTACTGTAAATTAGAAGAAAGGTATTATCTACTCAATTTCTTATTTTATCAGCTCATTTGACCCCATTTCTTCATATCCCTTTATTTTGTGGTTGTAATAAAATAATAAGTAGTATTTATATAGTGCTTTAAGATTTGCATAATATTTTATAAATATCTCATTTATTTTCACAATAATTCCGAGAGGAAGGTTCTGTTGTTATACCTATTTTGTAGATGATAAAACTGAGGCAGGCATCTCAACTGCCCAAGGAGACAAAATCTTCAACCACTGAGTAAAATCATAATTTCTGATTTGCTTATTTTGGAAACCAACCCAAATACTTATTTTCCATTAAGGAGTTTTGCTTGGCAAATGTTTAGCAGGTGGCCATTCCTCACATTAGAACTCAGGTTTTGAAGGAGAGTTTACTTGAACTTAATTCATTGTTAGCAAAATACTCTTGAAAATTAACCTGCATTTAGAATAAGGGTGGTTAAGGGGGATCCCCCACTTTATGTCAATAAGTTATCTTTACAGTTTTCATGTATAACTGATTTCTTTTTTCTTTTTAATTTTTTAATTTCTTTTTATTTTTTAGAAAAATTTTCCATGGTTACATATAATTGATTTCTTAACAATCAGATTTCATTGATTCTCATACCAAGCTTTTCACAGACTTGTTTGCCCCTTTACTGCCACTGATGTGTGAAGCAATACTGCTTATAATCTTTTTAAAATCATGCCCCCTTTCAATAGTCTGTTGAAATCTATAAATGTCTTCTCAATACACTGTTTTTAAATGCCTAAAATAAAATACAAAGGATTATAAGGGAAACCAACTTACATAGAAATATAATTATCAAAATATGTTTTGTAAAAAGTTCCCAAACCCAGGCAAGAATCCCTTTCTTAAAAGTAGAACCCTCTGGAATACTATTGTGCTATAAGAAATGATAAGCAAGATGGTCTCAGAAAAAGCTGGAAAGATCTGTAGGAACTGATGCAAAGTAAAATAAATAGAACTGGGAGAACATTATACACAGTAACAGCAAAATTGGAAGATGATTATTTGTGAAAACTTGGCTCCTCTCAGCAGTGCAATGATCTGGGATCCTGAAAGACTTATGATGGAGAGTGTTATCCAACTCCAGGGAAAGAACTGTTGGAGTTGGCTTTCACATCAATGTATTTATGGTTTTATTTTGGGGTTTTGGTTATGTATGAATGTGCTCTCACAACAATGACCAATATGGAAATGTGTTTTGCGTGACAATAAAATGAATTTTTTTTAAAATCTGACTCAAATTTTACTCAAATTTTTTACTCTGACTCAAATAGCATGATGGGAAACAAAGCAGAGATATACTTTTTTTTTCTATTGCTACTTGAAAAAACTTGAATGAATCTTGTCACTGAAGTTAGCTAGCAAAATGATACCAAAAGCTACTAAGGATATTGTTTCTCCCTTATTTATACTGTATTAAACCACTATGACAAGTTTCTCATGATGGTTTCTAATCCTTTGATTCTTCTGCCTTAGTAATAGGTAATCATTATTACTATTGTAAACCTCTTCAAACAGTATGTGTGAAATGTCTGGGTAACTATTTCTTATTTCTCATTTAAAAAAATAACAACTATAAAATTAGTTTGAAACAATCATTACAATGGAGAATATAGAATTCGATAGGGCACAGAGCATGTTGAAAGGTCAGTAGTTAAATAGGGGGTGCATGGTTGTAGGAGTTTTTGTATTTATTACTAGTTTAACCTATATGCTTTCCAAAGGTTATTTTAAATATTTGTCACAGTGTTTTCTTGGAAGGTAATAGTGTGAATGATTATGGAATCGAAATCAAATTCTTTCATTAACTTACTGTGTGATCTTGAGCAAGGTAGTAAAGTTTATTTCCCCGAGACTTAGTTTCTTCATACTCAAAAGGATGATAAAAGATAGACTAAAATGGGATCTTTAAGGTCCTTGCTAACTCTAAAATTCTATGAATCTTGCTAGGATGTTACTTTATGTAGGCCCAAAATGTCTTTTGTTTAAAAAATAAATAAAACCAGAACCAAACCAATATTAAGCACATTTTCTAATTCATTAAAATTACTTTTTAAGAAAATCCCACAACCATTACGAAAATCCGAAAGTAAATAATTTAAGATAGACAATGACAACTAGAAATAAATAGATCGTGGATCTAAACAAATTGAAGCAATACATTTGATTGTTTAATATTTAAACCTCTTGACAAATTGCACAGTATGTGTTACATTGTCAGACCAAAAAAAAAATTCAAACCATTGAAAAATCTACATAGTAGAACATCCTAAGAAACACCCCTTTTTAATCTCTGGGATAGTATATTTTGTCTTCTAATAGGATTTCTTAATCATAGGCACCAAGGAAGCTCTGGGTGATATTACATTTATATGAACTTCCTAATACTATGACTTACCAATAGTTTTCACTCAATAAATGTTTGTTGATTGATTGATGGACTAAATAGTCGGTTTCAATGCCATTCAATGCCCACTCTAATTTGTCAGATTTATTAAGGCAGCTCTGTATCAAATACATGCATATTTAAATAAAATGACAATGATGAATGGGTTTCAGCACATCCCACTGAATTATAGGAGAAAAGATTATGAAGAACAGCAAGTGAGTATAAGGAAGAACAAAATAAAGACCTGAGCTTTTTTTTTGTTCAGTCTATCTGAAGTATTACCACTTTGAGTGTAGTGTTTTGTGATGAAGAGCTATTTTTCTTTTGCCAAGTTCAAACTGCTTTGGACTGAGTATCAGAACCCTACCAAATAAAATCATATCACAACCATGTCCCATGTCCCTAGAAATTAGATCTGTTTCTGAGGGATATATAACTTAGTCTGAATGCAGTTCTTGGTATTCTTAACCAGACACCGACAATTCATTAGTATTTAAATTTATGCTAATTTCATCAAGGTGTGAAAAGATCTTTTTCTTGCATATACATGAAAGAACCATATTACTATTCAACTATCAACCCCCCCTCCCTTAATAACCCAAGAGAAGCTTGTTGTCGATTGACAAAGAGGAAAGAAGAAATTATAAAAACCCTTGGTTGGAAAAAAGTTAGAAATGGCAGTTATTTCGTGACTAAAACACCCTGGGACCAATCCAATAAAACACACAGCTGGACAGTCACAAAAACACTTTTTTCCATTTCTGTTAGAATAGGTAACTTTTTCTTTTAATTTTTACATGGAATGCTATGCAGCCTACCATACTGCTCAAAGTAACAAGTATAATTATTACCTCTGTTTGGGATAGTTTCCATTTTTTCCCCCCAAAGGTTGAGAATGATACATGAGCACTTCCCCAGGATAAGATAGCTATATGTGTTTTAAACTGTGCTTTCTAATAGACTAAAGGAGGCATCAGTTCTCACATTTCCTTTCTAGGACTCCATTTCTTCATCTGGGAAATGAGGAGAGTAGACCATAGTTTCTAAGGCTCCTTATCACTCCAATGTTACATTCCATAAAATAATCATGGGCTTTAGATACGGAAAGGTCCATAGAACTATCAACTAATCTCACCCCCTTTTTTTTTATAGATAAAGAAACTGAGACCAGAGAGAAGTGACTCACTTAAGGTCACAAAGGTGATGAATAGAAAAGGAAGTTTTGAGTCCATCTCTAATACTATCTACTATACCATTGCCTTTCACACAGATGTCAACTTTGAAAAACACAGAACACAACTACCAAAGTAGTTGGAAAGGACAAGTCTTCAATCAGGACGCATTAGGAATGCCATTCTAAAATACGTGCAAATGAATTCTAGCTCATAATAACATTCTTGAATATCTCCTTTGACCCTTTGGTGGTAGCAGGCACACGGCAAAAAAAGTCTACAACTTCAGAGAGACTAGACATAATTGTCCCAGAAATAGGATCTGCCGGAGTCCTCTGTCAATTGAAGATAGCGGTAGAGTCTTTAGCAGTGCTTGACAAATATGGGAAAGGTAAGCAGCTGCCAAGGTAAAATTCATTTCCTTGAAAGTTTGCTTCTGAGTCTCTGTTCTCCTAAGAAAGGAAGGGAGGAGCAATATTTCTGAAGACCTCTTAAATGGATCAACAAAGCTCATAATAAAGGCCTTGTCTTACATGCCTGTCATGATACAGTTTAATAGTGTTATAAGGCTACATGGTGTGTATTTGTCATGATGGTAGATTGTGCAGGTCTGTATAGATTTACTGTCATTCTTTAGGCTTTTCATACATGACAGAGGTTGTCTGAAACACAGCAGGAACACGAAGCTCGCAGGGGTTAAGTGTTACTTGCCTCCTGGCTTGCTACATAGTCCTCTCTGCTCACATACCGAGATGAGGTGCGGGGCACATCCGTCACAGGGCTGATGACATGATGGATTACTCATGTCATTGTCAGTACAGTCAGAATCGCTCTACCACTGATAAGGCAGGCCCATTTCCTCACTCCCAGTGAATGAAGCTATTTTTCTGCCTAATTTTAAAAGTCTAGCTCTTACAAGTGTCCCCCTAGTCAAGACTCAGAAAGATTCGTTTTATTTAAACAGGACACCTGAGCGCCAAAAAGAGCAATGATAGCTGTGCTTTCCAAATGAATCTAAATAGTGTGTAGTGTAAATATGCTAAGTGCCCACCTGCTTTCTCCTTGTTCATTTTGAAGGAAAATACAAGCCTTTTGGGAAAAAAAAATATTTTAAATATTCTGAGATTATTTGAAGGATGAAATTATAACTCTTGCAAGTTCTTTATGACATTTGTGTGAGATGGTTGTGACAAGTGGGACACATTCTATCTAGGTTTCTGCGAGGTTCCTAAATTTATTTTGTGACTCCTCAGATTTTGTTGTTATACCTACCTATAAAAATACAGCAGATTTATTCTCCTCTGTGCCATCAAAGCAAAATTTTAAGCCTGCTTTGGCAAACCTAACTTCAGCTCTACCTGAAACTCAAAACTTTGCATGATCTGTGAAGCTTTCTGAAATACTGAGGGAATAGAGTTCTTCTTCTTTTTTTTTTTTTTAAATTGGGACTTTGCTATATTTAACATATCAGAAAGACAACTTTTTTTGGTACACTACATCAGCATGAGTCTTTGTTGGTCAAGTGCTATACCGTAGCTGAGAAATACATAGGTAATGTGCTAAGAATGAAATAGAAAAATCACTTCCTAAAGTTTGGTAGCTAATATGATACAAGGTTTATCTGTTTGGGGCATGTCAATAATGATACTCTTGTGAAAAAGACATAGTCATCTTCTGAAATGATGTGCCCCTTAGAGTAAGCCTCAACTTTCAATGGTTTTTTGCAAACTATTAAAATGAGAAGTTATCTTGAAAATGAGCAAAGGGTTTATGAAGTCTAGGCTTACCAGGCTGCCCCAGATAGTTCCATTAAACTCATCATAGTTTACTGATCACCCCCATCAATTAACCAAAAAAAAAAAAATCCTTTCTACTGATGTTTCTAACCAGCTTTGTTTTGAAGTTTTAATCAGGTCTAAATGGAAAGTTATTGAGGAGAACTGTGTGGTCTGAATTTTAATCCCAGAACCCACCAGCTTCTTCTTTATTGCATGTGGTGTGGCCTTGAATTGCAGAATGTTTTAAACATACATAATGAGCTCAATGTCAAACTGTTGGGCCTTTTGTCTTTAACAATAAGCACTTAGCTCAACTAAATGAATAGAAATTGCTTTAGTGAATTACAAAAGCCAAGGTCTTTTCAATGCACTAACACTGACATTAATTAATTTAGACATTGTTTTATTTTTGCAAATACAATGACTAAAAATTCAACTTTTAAAAAATACAACAACTATAACATCTGATTCCCAAACCCAATTTTCCACGAATGGCTGTGAAAACAATGGGCAAACCCAACAATCCTTATCAAAAATATCTTAACCTCAGCCCCCTGGAATGTTTAAATCTCTCCGTTGGTTAATAGAACTAAAATAATGGCAGCAGCACCTATTTCTTCGATTTGAAAAGAGTGCACGAAGATCCTCCAGTCATAATGGCCCCGCTGCGCCGCCATGTTTCCTAAACTGCGCTTGTAATGGGGAAAGTTTTTCTGATGTTCAAAAACAAGCGACCAGATTCTCCTCCTCCAAAACTGAGAATGGTATTCAAAAATGTACAGTGAGTGGCAATTCCTCCTTTAGAAATCCCTTCAACCTAGTACTAGAGTTGCTGCCAGAGATCTGAATGCTTTCCCCTAAATCTCTGTAATCCAATAAGCTTTTGTGTTTAGCAGCTTGTTTTGAAACTTGTATAGCACCCCAGCCTGTGTCTCCGTATGTTCGTTTGCAGGCAGGTGAGCGCCCGAGGGCCTGATTATTATTCCAGCCAAGAGGCCTTCCCAGCCCCGACCAGAATGTAATTTGTAATTAACTGTCATTTACTTCTGTCTGCATTGACTTGTTGTTCAAAAGACAATGTATCTGTGCTGGTCACTAGTTTCCCTTTGTTGTGGAGAGAATGTTTCTCAGATCTGGTTGTTTTCATAATGTTTAGAAACCAAGGGGCTTACTCTCTTGAAACCCAAATGAGAATGGGACTTCACTGAAATAAATCCAGCACAAATAATTCGTTATGCCGGAGTACATGAAACATTCCATTTGATAAAACGGGATAAAGTGTGCTACAAGAAGAACAACGCAAAATTTAAGCCAGATAATTTGAAGGGTGGGAGCGAATGCTGTCACAGAGCATATCTTTAAGAATGCAGCCTCTGAAAAAAAAAACAACCAAACAAAAAACACGGGATCTGTACTGGGACCTAGAGACGTTAATTTATGCTTTTTCTCCAGTTTAATTATTTGCTTGTCACACTTCTCATTTGGAGAAGAACAAATACTATGTGCGGGTCTGGCTTAAAGCAGAGATATGATTACTGGAGATGGCCAGGCGTTTGGGAATCAAGAAAGTAGTCCTGAAAAGCTTATGACCAAAAGGAAAAAAAAAAAAAAAAGGTTGGTTAAAAGAAAATCACTAAAGAAATCTTTTCACCAACAATTCCATTTGTTTTTAGAATCTGAATAATCTCAATTTTAGACCACTGAAAATGTACTTCTTTCTTTCCCCCCATATTTTGGTCTATTACTGTTTCTGTGAACATAAGTATTTTTGAAAAGCCTTTTAAGATAGTGTGTTTTTGTGCTATCTAGATATATGCCAAGTTTGGTAATTTTAAATACACTATAATACTTTGAAAATAATCACAGTAGCAACATCTTTGCTGAGTGGTTTCCCTATAGTCTCTGCTAATGGAGAGCAAGGATAATAGTGTGAGGGTGTCATTGTGTATTTATGAATGGGACCTTCACCTCAAATCCCCCCTTCTCCTTTGCAGACCAGCTCTTGACCTAACCTGGATTTCCCATTATTACAGTGCCAAAGTGGATGTACATAATTGCCTGTTTATCTTAGAAAGTACAGAGCAATCTAGATTCAGTGTTAATGGTCTCCATAACATTATTTTCAAATGCTTCAAACAAATTAAGTACATGTCCTTAGAAATAGCTTTTTCTGCTGGAATAATTTGCATAGAGTTAAATTAACTTATACTTCAAGCCCTAAATGATTGATTAGTTACTTTGGGTCTTATTGTTTTCTTCTTGAAAACCATTGTAGACACATGCATAAACATATATGTATATATTTTTGGATGTGTATGTATGTATATATATTTTGAATGTATATATACATATATATATTCTTCTTTATTTGTATTTATTGTCTATATAGGGACAGGTGAAGAGCCAGCTGTGGTTCAGTGGTTAAGAGCACTGGGCCTGGAGTCAGGAAGATAGGAGTTCAAATCCACCCCCAGGTGATTCCTAGCTGGGTGATCCTAGGCAAGTCACTTAATCTCTGATTGCCTGATGAAAGGATCCACTGGCTCCACTAGAGAAAGAAATGGCAAGCCATTCCAGTATCTTGCCAAGAAAAGTCACAAAGAATGGGATGCAACTGAATAACTAAACAACAAAAACACCTATACACATGGAGGGATATTTCAGCAGTAGAAGTTTTAACTATGTTAAGTACGCTATAAAAATCTGCTTTCTTTCCCTTTTTCCTTCATTCCTTCGTTTGTTCCTTCCTCTCTTCCTTCCTTGCTCCCTTGCTCTCTTCTTTCCTTCCTTCTTCCTTCCCTCCTTCCTTCCTTCCTTCCCTCCTTCCTTCTTTCCCTCTTTCCTTCCTTCCCTCCTTCCTTCTTTACCTCCTTCCTTCCTTCCCTACCCATCTTCCCAATAATAGATCTACACATAGTATGTAATCATATTCCAGCCTGAGAATAACAAATACTTGCTTCAAGATAGTTTTTAGTTGTTACTGTAGTGACCTTAATATTCAACTATAAAGTTAGTCAGTCATTAACGAGCATTTATTAATCGCTTACAATGTGCTAGTCACTGTGTTACATACTAGGGATACAGAGAAAAGTAAAGAAAAAGAGTTCCTGCTTTCAATGAGTTTACTTTCTAAATTGAGCAAATAACATGTAACTAAATAGGTAAAGCAAGATACAGAGTATATGCAAGATGACCTTAGAGGGGTGGTTTCCCTCTGCCCTAGATCTGTTTTTGGGCAGGTTGATGGCATTGACACAGTAAAAAAAGGGTCTAACTTATTAGTTAAAGAAAAAAAAATAGCAGTTGGACACTTGTGGCTCTGGGTTACCTTAGAGTCGACTCAAAAAAAATTTTTTTCTGAAAATACTCATCCTCTAGTCTCCTTGGTGAACCTTTTCTGAGTTCGAGTGCCCAGAGAGCAAATTCAAGATGTCAATGAGCCCCCATTACCGGATGTCTGGTGAGAGTTGAGTGAGAAAGTGCTTGCTTGGACAGAGGAGTGGGGCAGGCAAGAAATGTCCTCGCTCACTGGGAAGAGAAGGAACGGAGCAGTTTCCCAAGTGCTAGCTCTGCACATGTGCCATGTCTTTGCCAATGCTGCAGCACCACCTAATTTCAAAGAGGGAAATGAATAATCCAAGGATGACAGAGCAGAGTGAGTTGTCACAATAGACTAGCTGGTCCTGAATTCATTGCCCCTAAAAGAAAAATAATTATCTATCTAGAACTAGAACGCATAATTTAGAACCCCTCCCTCTGGAAGACACATGCTATCTGCTCAGACCCAAAGAAGGATGATGGAAGCCCTTCCCGTCACGTAGAAAGCTCAGAGAAGAGTTTCCAGGCTAAGGTCTGGTTTAACCTCACATAACTGCATCATAACAGAATATCCCACATAGGTATCTGTGCCATCTAATCAAATATAATTGTGCTATAATTAGTAAACATAATAAGAAGGGAGGCTGCTCTGAATGATGAAGGGCAGTTACAAAGGAGTCCAGTGGTAAACCAGTTCAGAGGGTGCATTCAGTCTGAAGTCCAATGCCTAATGACATTATGGATATGCCACACAATTATAATAACATGCTAATTTGAAAAAATAACTCCTTTTTTTCCCCCTTCTAAACTTTGCACAAATGCAGCATTTGGGCTATAGCTCTTTCTCTTTCTGGAGC
>NC_058130.1:429524406-429539772 GCF_016433145.1 Gracilinanus agilis
TATATATATATATATATATATATATATATATATATATATATAAATCCACACACAAATATACATAAATACATGTACTAGACAAAGCTAGGCAATAAGAATCTATTAAGGATTTAAATTGTGCCATACATTAGGGATATAAATATACATTTTTAAAGAATAGTTCTTGTCCTCAAGGAGCTTACTTTTTTTTTTTCTTTAATATTTTTAAACTCTTAGCTTCTGTGTATTAGTTCCTTGGTGGAAGAGTGGTAAGGGTAGGCAATGGGGGTCAAGTGACTTGCCCAAGGTCACACAGCTGGGAAGTGTCTGAGGCCAGATTTGAACCTAGGACCTCCCATCTCTAGGCCTGGCTCTCAATCCACTGAGCTACCCAGCTGCCCCAAGGAGCTTACATTTTAACCAGGGGAGACAACACATAAAAGAAAACTGAAAAGCAAGGTGAGCAGGGCATAAAGATACTTCTGTAAGAATGTGATGTTGAATTCTAGAAATACTTAACAGTCACAGGAATGAATATTGGCTGCTCAGATACCTCCATGAAATAGAGGCCTTAAGAGTAACTTGTCAATGGGTAAAGGGGACTGACATGGCAGAGGGATGTTGTAGGTTGAAAAGGTTGTAGGGGAGGATGAATATTCCAAGTAGGTGTCCCCTGGTGTTAATGGAAGTTCTAAGGAAAGACTGCAGCTGAAGTATGGTGGAAAGTCTGAAAAGTGGAAAAACACAGTCAGGAAGGGAATAATTATTGTTTTTTGCTATTTTTGTTCAGTCATGTCTGACTCTTCGTGACCCCATTTGGAGTTTTCCTGGGAAAGACACTAGAGTGGTTTGCCATTTCCTTTTCCAGCTCATTTTATAGATGAGAAAATTGAGGCAAACAGGGTTAAGTGACTTGCCCAGGATCACACTGGTAGTAAGCATTTGAGGCCAGATTTGAATTAAGGAAGATGAATCCTCATGACTTCAAGCCCCATACTCTATCTACTGCACCATCTAGCTGCACCATAGTTGCTGTTAATTAGGACCAAAAATTGGAATTTTTTTTCATTTTGAATAAATATCATAGACTATAATACAAATAAAATCTTATAAAGTATGTTTTTAGTTGAAAGGGGATGGGGAGTGGTTAGAATGAATCTCATCATTGGGAAGACACAGAACCCTGGGATACTGATGTAATGCATAGGCCACCTCTGAGTGGGAGGTAAAAGGGAGCAAAATGTAGTAGGAGGAGTTGCCCATCCCATCCCACCTTCCTATTTGAACATTTCTTGATAACAAATACTAAAATCCCGACTGACTCACTCTAGTTCTGTCTCCAAGGGCAGCTAGCAGTAGAATGGTTAAAGTCCAGGGCCTAGAGTCAGGAATCTTCCTGACTATAAATGTGGCCTCAGACACTTATTAGTTGTGAGATGCTGAGCAAGTCACTTAATCCTGTTTTCCTCAGTTTCCTCATCTGTAAAATGTGCTGGAGAAGGAAAGAGCAAATCACTCCAGTAACTTTGCCAAGAAAACCACAAATTGGGTCCTAAAGAGTCTGACTAAACTGAAAAATTACTCTACAATAATAACAAAGTTATATTTCTTTTTGTACCTCTATCTGTTAGGTGAGATTAAAAACAATTAGAGATTATTTTTGTCTGGGGGGATTATCACAAAGCTTCGTATATAAGGTCACCTTTGAACTTGGTTAATGTTTTGTCAGGTAGAGATTAAGTAGGAGACTATATCCAGGCACAAGGAATTGCATAAACTGGGAAAAATTATAAATAGGAATTTCCAGAGTCTGATGAGTTTTAGTTTTATTGGAAGAAAAGAATATAGTAGAATGTAATCTTCTTGAGGTCAACCATCACATTCGTTTTTATCTTTGAAGCTGCAGCTCCTAGAAGAGTGCCTGACATATAATAGGAATTTAATAAAAGCTTCTTGAACAACTTTTGTCAAATGAGTATCTGGTAATGTGAACTGAATCTGTAGAGAAACAGTGATCCTAGAGAGTAGAGTCTTCAAGACTAATGGGTATTTACTTTGGTCTGTAGAAAACAGGAAATCATTTGAAGGTATGGGGATAAAGGATTGAAATAGATTTGTACAAAAGGAAAATTAATTCTAGAAATAGAATACAGTAAAAGTTTATAAAATGAGGTCCATAGATTTTTTTCAATTCGATAATTGTATTTTAATATAATTGGTTTCCTTGATAATCCTATATATTTTGTTTAATGCCTTTAAAAACATTATTCTGAAAAGGAGTCCATAAGCTTCTCCATACTGCCAAAACAGGCTTGACATTTAAAAAAAAAAAAAAGAAAAAAGTAAGGTACTTCAAATTTATTTCATTTAGTAGAAGAGAAACCTGGAGCTCAAAGAGAAGAAATGACCACTCTCCAACATTCCACAACTAATAAATGGAAGGACCAAGATTAAAATTCATCTCTTCCCTTAAGTCCATGCTCTTTTCATGATTACATTCTTTATCTCTACACATAACTGTGTAAGGTCATCACATATAAACTATTCAGCTATGACCATATGACCCTATGGCATTGTATAAATAGAGATTTTGAACCCTTGTACTTCATCCCCCAGAAGTCCCTTAGTATTTCCCAAAATTCCTTTTAATCTCTCCACCATGTTTCATGGTCACATTTGTATAAGTTCTGAAGCTCCACCTCTCTCACTCTCTTCTTTTGCGAGTTGGCTGGATGGTTTAGGTAGCTTTTTACTTTAGTTATTAATAAACTTTTAAAAACACGATACCTATTTTTTGTATATTAATTTTAATCTTCACAAAGGCAGGTATTTCCATTGTAGTTAAAAAGGGAATATACATGGACCTATATACACACATCATACAAAAACACATACATATAAAATACCTACCTATATACATATACACATACATATAGAGTTGGGTTCTTAACCTGAGGTCCATGAATTTGAAAAAATTACAACTATATTTCAATACAATTGATTTTCTTTGTAATCCTATGTATTTAATTTTATGCATTCAGGGAAAGGAAGGAGAAAAAAAATAAGCTGAAACAGAGCTGTTGGCCTCTTCCACATTCTTCCTTGAAGCTGGAAGATGATTTGCAGAATCCAGAAGATGAATTCCAACTTGAAGAGTCCACAAAGGGAAAATAGCTGAGAATTGAAGCTGTAGCCTCTCACCAATTCTATCTTACATTTCTACAGCATTTCTGTAGCACCTACTATATACCAGGCCCTATGCTAAGTAGGTGCTTTTATTATCTCCATTTTACAGATGAGGAAATTTAGATAGATAGAAATTAGGTGACTTGCTAAGGTTATGGAGGTAGTAAGTCTATGAGGTTGGATTTGAACTCAATTCTTGATATAGGATTAGTATACTGTATCAACTACACCATCTAGTTATCTTATTAAATATATACATATGTATCTGTATAAATATTTATACAGAGAACCTGGGGTACTGATGTAAAGCGTAGGTCACATCTGAGTGGGAGGTAGAAAGAAGCAAAATACATCAGGAACTATTGCTCATTCCAACCCACCTTCCTATTTGAACAATTGTTGATAACAAATATCCTATTATTTCAACATGAAGAAGTTTAAGTGTTGCCAGTGCCTTGGAGAAAAATCTCAGTTGCTCCATTCTAGTTCTGTCTCTAGGAGCAGCTAGACAGTACAGATAGAGACAGGAAGACTCATCTTCCAGAGTTCAAATGTGGCCTCAGACACTTACTAGTTGTATGACGCTGGGCAAGTTATGTAACCTTTTTTGCCTCAGTTTCCTCATTTGTAAAATTATACATTCTGAAAAAGAATCCTTTGGTTTCACCAGGTGACCAAAGGAGTCAATAATCCAAAAAAAGTAAAGGGCTCCTAGGATGAATTCCATAACTTTGGAAACCAGATGATTATTTTAATACCTTAAAAAATGTAAAATGTCACTAGTGGAAGCCTTTGTTTCTACTAAAGCAGATTACAACTACTCCATGCTTTAATAAATGCCTCTTTTGAGTATGTGCTACTTCTTCCACCAAAAAAAAATCATGACTCGATGTCCAATCTTCTGGTGGTATGCCTCTCTCTCTGGACTTAACTGGGCTTGTCTCTGGGCAAAAGACATTGTTGCCAGGGCTGTTCTTGAAGCCATTCCAGCTTGATAGGACCTGCCAGAGCTTATGCTCTCTTGGCATATCTTTGAAGAATCCAAGGCTACTTCCACAAAAGGATGAAACATTGGCAGGATAATTTAGTAGAGGACAAAATGAATACTTCAAGTTGGGTATTTAGTGGAAGCAAAAAATAATTTACAGCAAAGAAGATTTTGCATTCAAAACACATTTCTATACATGGAAACACCTAAAAAAGTAAACAGAATGAAAAACTAAGATATTAAAATAAAAATCTCACTAATTTGATTTCAATGTGAAAAATGAGTGTGTTATAGACTATTTTAAAAGAATTATAAAAAATATTTAACTTTCAGGGGAACTGAAGTTAACAAAATATTGCCTGAGTTAAGACTCTTTAGAAACTTTAATGAGCAGGTAAAATTACATGCAACTCTTACACAAACTGTGAGTATGTCCTCCTCAGCAGCTATTGTGATATTGATTTTTGAAGATATTCTGAGAAAAGCAACTAACTCATCTAAAGAATTAGTGGAAACAGATGAGCCAGGAAATATACTTCCCTCCCCTTTTTACAAAGTTGGGAAATTATGGGTGTGAAATATTGAATCTTTCAGACTCAGTTGCTAAATTGATTAGTTTTTCTGAATTTTCCCACACATTCTTTTCTCTTTGTGCTTAAAAAAAAACAACAGAAAATATGGAGGCACTGGGTGGCTCAGTGGATTAAGAGTCAGGCCTAGATATGGGTGGTCCTAGGTTCAAATCCGGCCTCAGATACTTCCCAGATGTGTGACCCTGAGCAATTCATTCAACCCCCATTGCCTAGCCCTTACCTCTCTTCTTTCTTAGAATCAATACACAGTATTGATTCTAAGATGGAAGGTAATGGTTTAAAACAAAAACCAAAACAAACCAAAACTATGTTCTCTGATTTTACATGGTGATATAAAAACACAAGGCATTGTTAAGAGAGTTTTTATAATTTCTACTTTTTATATTTAAGAGGAAAAGGAGTAATACATTTTTTTCAGTAGGAGACCCCCCTGCTGTGCTGCTTGGCAGTCGATGACAATTAGAAAGGTGTGGCCTAGTGTGGCAAGTTGCAGATCCTTGGAAAGGGATTTTGGTCTCTGGATCCCCTGGAGAGAGGACTGTGTATGGCTTACTCTCTCTGGGACTGTGAGGAGACTGAGAAACAGATTTAAGTCCTGATTGATTATCAATTAACTTGGGTAGATAAGGTAGATAGTGGTTATATTATCAGATAGAGAGAATAGGAGAGTAAGTGAGGGCTTAGGTCTAGCAGAAGATACTGCCCTCTGAGTCAGATAGATATAAGGTTTTCTAGGAAAATTTAATTGGGATTGGGATCTTGGGTACAGTTATAATCTATTATAACTTTCACTTTGTTCCTTCTCATTTCCTAATAATAAACTAAGTATTTTGCACTTAATAAACTGCGCACTGGCTTTTGATCAAATTCCTGACCCCCCCCCCCAAATTTAACCCCTCACAGCATCAATATAAAATCAAGATATCAATAAAAATTTTAAAGAGATTTTTAAAAAGACAAACATGAGATGAGTCATACTAGTTTGAATAGGTGAAATCGCTGAAGTTATTTCATGTGGATTACTCTTTTTTAGTGAAACAACTTGTTGCTTGAAAAAATAGAACTTTGGTGAGTTAAGTTTCTCCATCTTCACTATGTTCAATGTGATACCCAGCTCTGTTCAGTCCATAATTCTTTCATTTTTTCCCCTTCATTTTTAGTGAAACAGGCCTCTTGCATGCTAGAGACCCAGAATAAGTTTAGAAATAACCTCTGAGGTCATTTAGTCTGACCCCTTCATTACCAAACACCTACGTGAAAAGTTTGGGAATATATTTTATGTAGTTCTTTCTGCCTTTAAAAAAAGAAAACAACAAAAATAAAAACTTCACGAATTTCTCCTCCATCAATGTATTGAGAATAAAGTCTTCACAAGATCAGGCATCACAAAATCTGAGTTATAGTCCTGATGTTGACATAATCTTGGGTGAGTCACTTGACCATTTGGGGTCTCAGTTTCTTTACTTGCAAAATAGGAGAAATGAGCAAAATGATCTCTTAACTCCTCTCTTACTCCATGATCTTAAAATTTTTAGTCTTTTCCACCTCTTGGTTAATGAGTTCCATATGCTTACTATCTGCTGTCAAAAGGGGGACAAAGGGGATTTTCTTTTTATTTATTTTGAAAAATGTTTCCTTTTATGTTCAAAGGCCACATGAAATGCCCTTTTCTCTGATCATGGAATTTTGTACAAACAACAACTTGTCTCAAAATCAAAATCAGCTATCTTCCATGTACCAAAAATCATAGACTCATAGAATTCAAGAGCCATAAATAAGCATAGGTATCTTCTTGTCTAAAATCTTTCTTTTGCTGTTTAAATGTCTGAATGAAGTGAAAGGGAGCCTGGAAGAGTTGCCCAAGGTCATTGTAGGCCAAGTGCTCTTTGCACTTCATCAAGTCCAATAGAATGTGGTCTCTTTGAGGAATAGAGCAGGTCGTGGTAGGAGTAGTTGGTATTTGTTTGCTTTTTTTTCTTTCCATATTCTGTACTTTGTATAGAGCCTGGCACATGCTAATCATTTAATAAATCATTTTTAAATAGAATCAAATTTATATCTTCAAATGGTCAATGGCCACTGGCTCTAGTAAGAGCAGTTTTAAGTCTGATAATCCTTAGAATTTTTCCTTAATAAAAATGAATTATATTAGAGAAGAATTCTCTAAAGAACTTTAATGACCCAACTCTGTATTATTGTTTGTCTCCCTTTAGTATTAAAATAGGTTTAAATCTTTTAATTACATTTTAAATATTTATATTTTAAATATATGTGTAAATATCCATTAAGACTATCAACAGAACTTTCTGAGCTGTACAATGCAATATTTTTTTTTTCTGGAATAGTAAACAAATGCTCCTAAGCACATATTTCCATTATTTTCCAGGATTCCTAAATTTAAGGACCTGATTGCATTCTTTGCAAAAGCAGAAAGAATTGAAAGATTTGCTTGTGATGCTAATACTGTTTTCTAATTTGCTTTCAGTTTAGGTCAGTTTAGCCTCACACATTATTCTGATTCCGAGGTTCTGTGATTATTGTGGGGTTCATGCCTTAATGATTAGCTCTTTTTGTGAAAGCACTGATTATGCCATATAGGGACATGAATCAGGAGGTGGTGGCAATCACAGTTAGTAGTAGAATCACAGTTAATGGTAGTTGCAAAGGATTTAAACATCAGAGGATTATAGGAGTTAAACCTGGTAAAGTCCTTAGAAATAATCTAGATAGGAATTCTTAACTTTGTGCAAGGCATTGTGCTAAGTGCCAGAGAGGTAGGTGGATAATATACTAGACTTGGAGAAAGGAAGATATGATTTAAAATCTGGCTTCAGACACTAGTTATATGACTCTGACTAAGTCAAATTCTATTTGTCTAAGTTTCCTCATACAAAAATGGGGATAATAATAGTATCTAATTTATAGGGTTATTGTGAGGATTGAATGAGATATTCTTTGTAAAGTGCACTGCAAACCTTATAGATCTATATAAATTTGTTGTCGTTATTGTTCAGTTGTGTCCACCTCTTCATGACCCCATTTGAGGTTTTCTTGACAAAGATCCAGGAGTAGTTTGCCTTTTCCTTTTCCATGGCCTTTTTACAAATGAGCAAACTGAAGCAAACCGAATAGAGAGCCTTGCTAAGGGTCACGCAGATAATAAGTGTCTGAACCCAGATTTGAACTTAGGAAGATAAGTCTTTCTGACTCTTTCCCCTCTTATCTACTGTGTTACCTAACTGCTATAAGTACTAGCTATTACTATTGATTTCTTTTTTATTTCCTAATTATTTTATTTTATATATGTAAAAACATTATTTCGAGAAGATGTCCTTAGGCTTCCCCAGTCTGCCAAAGGGGTGTATGGCACAAAAATGGTTAAGCATCCTTGATCTACTCCATATGCTGAAGGCATGATTACCATTTATACATAAAGGGCATAGCTTTGTCCATATAGAAATTCTGGTTGTCTCATGAAAGAGCAATAGTGATACTAACTCCAAACTCTCCTTATCCCATCCACTAGAGTCCAAACCTCTCAGTGTCTCCATGATATAATTAACTAGCCTTTGACTAGTGACTAGAGCTAAACTTTGATCAAGCCTTTGATCAAGTCAGAAAGAAACAATCAGTCTTTGGAAGTAGATTGATATATGTGAGCTTTGGGACATTTTTTTTAAGATGTATAATTTTTATAAGTGAGGGCTGAATTTTGCTACTTCTCTGCCCATTGTTTTTATATTTTTTGGCAAACTGAAGTGACATAGGATTCTAAAAACATTAGTTTATGAAGGGGACTTTGGAGCCCATCTAATCTAATTCCCTCTGAAACTCAGGAAGGATAAGTCTAGAAGGTGTTAAAAAAATCTATGCAGCTAATCACAATTCACAAGGAAGTCTCCTCCACCATTCCAATGCTTTCCATATAATGGTAATTCATTCACTATTTATTACTTTTTCATGTACATCAATTGTCCTTGTGTCCATTTAGCTACTTAAAATAACTGCTTTTCTAGCTGATACCAAACATCCTTCAATACTCACTTCTCTAATGAACAATTCTAAAATAGTTCATAAAAGTCTTATTCATTTATGTAGTAAATATTTATTTTCTAAGTTCTAAAAATGTATCTTCTACTACTTCAAATGATGCAGACTGTAAACCATCCATACCTTCTCATGCTCTCATGCTATGTGATGTGCCTTCCCTTAAATCTTCACCAGAGAGAGTCAATCCCTCAAATTCAGAGGTGGGAGGCAACACAAATTTCCTTTAGCTCTATTAATATTCACACAATGTAATCTGTGGGGCCTCACTTTTTTCATCTTTATAGATGAAAAACCCCACTTTTCTTTATTTGAGGTTTGTTCAGTCCAACCTGATCTCACACTTCTAGGTATAAGTTCTCAGAAAGAGACCACCACCACCTGATTACATTCAAACTCTATTAGATCCTTTACCATCAGAGGAGAAATACTTTTTCTTTATTCACTGGTCTAGCTCTTGACACTTTATCTAGCATGTTTTCTATTTAATAATAAAGCACTCACAAATTCTCTGTCCATGTAATGTATGATATTTATACAACTAACCACTCAAAATATGAAACTTTTAGATCTTAAGTATAATTACTAAATAATAAGGCAAAAGAAATACTAACATTATAGATACCAATTTATTAAAACAAACACACAAGTAATAAAATATATCATAATGCATATATAAACTTAGATCACACTCTCTTACAAGGAACTCAATATCTATGGTGAAAAGAAGACACACAAGGGAGACTTTCATTTCTGCTAGAAAGGGAAGCAGGAAATTAGGGCCAGGGACCACTCTGTTCTCCTCAGATAGAAGGGAGAAGGTGGTATCAGGCTAGAATATATATCTATCTCTTACTTTAAACATTTTTGTGTAGGACATATGATTAGGTTTCATCTAACTTTTGATTATCTTGTCATTTGTGGGGAGAAGGGGACCCCAAGTTCTATATCCAAGGCTTGACTCCTTTCCTTCCTAATATTGCTTCTACAATGAACATACACATAGCAAATAGTGAAGATGCCCATTTATCCAAATTGTAGCAAAACAAATCAGAAAAGGTAAAAATGGGAGAATATATATGAGACTGTATGGAATGGAAGGGCTATCCCATTGGGAACAAAGTAACTTTGCTCAACCAAGAGAATGTCCTTGATCTCACCCAAGGAGAAATTCTCTCAAGGCTCTAGAGTACTAAGCTGGGAATAGGAAAAGGATGGAGACTAACCAATCTTCTCATCTTCCCAGAGTCTTCTTCCTCAGCATCCTGAAGTGGCAAAGCTGGCCCCTTCTGTCTTTCTCTCTTGAAACTGGAAACTTGCTTGGATTTTCCAAAAGGGAAACTCCCACTTGAAGAGTTCCTAAAGGAAGACTTGCTGGTAACTGAACCTCTAGCATCTCATCAGCTCTACCCTGCCTCTCACTCAGGGCAGGACCTTCATTTCAATTAAGAGTATCACCTACCAGTGGGTTTTGGTACAGGGGTTATACATATCCTGTCTCCTATTGAGTACCTGTGTGGGAGGGGGACCTTGTTGCCCATGTAACAGAGGTTGAATTGGAACAAACCCTTGTTTTCCCTGCCACATGGAGCTACAAATGCTAGAATATGCCGGTACTCTAAAATAACGAAGTATCCTTAATGGCTACTTAACAAGGGAGGCTATTGATTCAGTGGATCATTAAAAATAAATAGCCTACCCTCAGTTGATCTCTTTTTCCATCTTCTGATCATGAGAGGTTTATTTAAGTTTCTGCCATAGGAGGAACTGATGGAGTCCAAATGCAGTTTGAAACATATCATTCTTTATTTTATTTCCTCCATGAGTTTTTCTCTAGTGTAAGGAATATGTCTTATTTCACAACATGATAAATGTGGAAATACATATTGGATGATAATATCTATACAACCTATATAATATTAGCTGCCTTATTGAGGAGTTGGAAGGGTTGGGAAGGGAGAATGAATTTAAAAATGTTCAGATAATGACTATTAAAAACTGTATCAACACATAATCTGAAAACAAAATTTAAAGATTATTTGTTTATCCACAAAGGAATGTGAGGAGGTTACAGCCTTTTCCCAACACCAATAAGAATAGCAACTCCTTCCATGCAGTAGCTAAGGCAAGGAAGCTTGACTAGGTAAGCCTGGGCCTCTGTCTGCTTCCTTTGATTTGTGTTTCTTTACCTTATCATAGGTGATCAAACTACAATCCCAAGATGGACATGCTGCAACTTTGTGAACCTGGTAGATCCATGTGGGACAATACATTTTGTAATTTTCCCAGAAATCAAAGTCAAGCTATCTTTTGAATAATTCATCTTTTTTCTCTTTTTTGGAAACTAGGAATTTCCACTTCTATGATATCTTACCTCATTCTCTAAGTCTAAAAAATTCACTGGAATGTAATGAACTTCTCTACTAGCAGTGATATAATGATCCAGGACAGTTTTGAGGGACTAATGAGAAAGAATGCTATTCACATCCAGAGAAAGAACTGTGGGAGTAGAAACACAGAAGAATCACATGGTTCAATGGGGATATGATTGGGGATGCTGACTTTGCATGATCATCCTATTGCAAATATTAGTAATATGGAAATAGGTTTTGAACAACAATACATGTAAAACCCAGTGGAACTGCTCTTTGGCTCTGGTAGGGGGGGAAGAAGGAGGGGAGAGAAAGAATACAAAACATGTAACCATGGAAAAATATTCTAAATGAATTAATTAAATAAATAAAAATTTAAAAATTCACTGGAAATAGCCATGATGGCTAGATTTGTCAGTACCATGAGCCAAGTGATTGGAACCCATTTTTCAGTTCACAACTCTCTTTCCAAATCCTTCACTTTTCTTCGTTTTCAATTCTCCATTAACCATTTTTGTTCTATCCTTCCCAATACAAAGTATGATCTCCTTAGTAGAGCTTACTTAGTAGAAGTAAAAAAAAAAAAAAAAGCTGTTCTAGCTTTTCTCTGTCAAAAATTTTCTTTGTCATTGAGTTATCTTAGGAATCCAGTGTGAAGAGAGACTTGAAAGTGATTGGAAAAAAATGTTTAAAGAAGTATTCATATGCATAGTATCAGGTTTTGGCAATATTTAAATTAAATTGCATTACTATTATAAATATTATAATAATTATAAACTATCATAAATATTATAAATTATTATACAATTATTTTTATTTATAAATACCAATGAAACAACTTTATTTGTGGCTTATTTATTATAAATATTTATAAAATTATTATAAAATGCATTATTATTGTTTTTCTGTGTGTATGTATGATGATGCTTGCTTTAAATGAGGTATTCCTTCTTCATAAAATCACAGCTACCCATTAGTATATCATACTAATCATAGCTAATATTTATATGGCCCATTAAAATTAGTGAATTGCTTTACATATGTCACCCTATTTGATCCTCACAACAACCAAATCAGTAAATTCTATTTTTATTCTTGTGTTACAGATGAGGACATTAGGCCAAAATGGGTTAAGTTACTTAACTCAGTTCCCCTAGCTAGTATATATTGGAGGTTCAATTTGAATGGAGATCTTATTGATTCCAAGGCTAACACTTTATTCACAGCTGTCTTTAAATAAATCAAATTATACTTTAATTTCAAGTATCTTTGTAATTAATATACCATATATTTCACTCCAGGGATCTAAGATTGGTCAGTACTTTCTTGTACTTAAATCTATATCAACCACACAGGCTATTACTCAAGCTTAAAAAAGATTATATTTTATGGTTGTTGGTTTTTGTGACAATCTCTAGATATTGATTAGTTCTCAGACTTTAGATATGATAATCAAGATGGGTGATGAATAATGTTTTAACTTCGAATTTGAATGTTTGTCTATTTAATTAATTTTAAAAGAGTAGGATTTTAAAATAATTTTGTTATTAAAATAAATAACATTGGATTCTTCTGTTCCAATTTATAGCATTGGACTTTTTTTTGCAAAACTTTATTGACTGTAACGAATGATCTGCTTAGCTTCTTGCCTTATTATTTTTTCTAGTATGAGTTCGTCCAAAAGAAATATTAATAACAACAACAACCAAAAAACCCAACAAAAACAATTTCATAATTAAATACATCTGAGTAGAAAAGCTTTTAGGAAAGTTGAAATATGTACCTAAAATTGGGAGACTAGCAAAATTAACTGAGTGTGCAACAAAACTGTTCTCTTTATAATTCAGTTAAGTTGTTCCCATTTACCTAAGTCATTTTCTGCAATGTAATGTATTTACTTATTTATTCATCACATAATATTGAACTCAATATGGAAAAAGGGCAGGTCAAACATTTGTCTATGAAATATGAAAATCCATTAGGAATATTTTAGAAAAAAATTTAAAGCTAAAGAAATCACATGTATCCTTGACTACTCATTAAAAGGTTTAGGGAATATTTATATTCTACCCTTTGCAAATATTTTGATCACTTTTTCAACAAGATTTTTACTTTAGCCATTCTCTTAGACCTTTTTCTTTTTCAAAAAAAGTGACGTTCTAGACCTAGTTCTTTTGTCTTCTGGAATGTCATATTCTAAGCCTTCCTTTTCTTTAATGGAGAAGCTATTAAATGCTTTGTAATCTTAATTGTGGCTACATGATATTTGAATTTTTTCCCCCTGGCTGCTAATGGTATTTTTTCTTTGATCTTGGAGTTTTGAATTTGGCTATAATATTCCTGAGAGTTATCATTTGGGGATTTATTTCAGGATATGTGGATTCTTTCCATTTCTATTTTACCCTCTTGTTCAAGAATATCAGGACAATTTTCTTCAATAAATTCTTTTAATATGATTTCTAGGCTTTTTTTTTTTTGGTTTATGGCTTTCAGGTAGGCCAGTAATTCAATTACCCAATTGCCTCTCCTGGATCTATTTTCCAGGTCAGTTGTTTTTCCAATGAGATATTTCATTTTTTTCCTATTTTTTTCATTCTTTTGATTTTGCTTTATTGTTTCTTGGTGTCTCATGTAGTCATTAACTTCTAAGTGCCCAATTTCTAATTTTTAAGAAATTATTTTTTTCTTCTAGCCTTTGAATCTCTTTTTCCATTTGGCCAATTCCTCTTTTTAGATATTATTTTCTTCTTGCATCACTTTCATTTCTCTTCCCCATTTTTTCTCTGCTTCTTATTTATTTTTTCAATTCCTTTTTGAGTGCTTCTTGAGTTTGAGACCAAGTATCATTTTTCTTTGAAGTTTTGCATGTAGTTATTTTGTTCTTACTGTTTTCTGAGTCTGTGCCTTGTTTTCTTCCATGTTTATAATAATTTTCTGTGGTTAGGTTGTTTTGTTTTGTTTTGTTTTTTTGGATGTTTGCTCATTTTCTTAGCCTTTTTATTAGCTTCTATTTTTATCTTAAATGTTGGCTCTGTCTTCAAGGTGAAGTGGATATTCTCCTAAACTTCAGTTTTTCCTTGTTGCTACTCTAAGCTCTCATTCTGGGTTTCATCAGTGTTCTTCCAAGGTGATATGAGGGCCTGTGGATTGAGACCTCCAAATGACACCTTTCATTGCTGATTCAGTTACTTCCAGGGTCTGCTACTGGCTTATAGGGCTTAGATTACCATGAGCTACCTTGTGGTGGAGCTCAGAGCCTCACCTCAGGCTTGGGCAGGGGCTCAGGCCTTCACTCTGAGTTTATACTAGCCAGGTTTATGGCAGACTGCCTTTCTCTTAGGGGTTGGGGTTTCACTGCAATTTTGTGCTAAGGCCTGGAACTTCAAGGGGTCGATAGAGGTGCTTGGCTCTTGGACTGGGCAGAGTCTCAGTGTCTTGAAGTTGGTTTGGGCCCAGGTTCAGAACCTAAAGTAATAGAAGTGGGATGGGTGAGGCTTGCTGTTGGCTTGTGCCAATACTTCTTGATGTGGCCTTCCTACAGGTGCTTTCTGGGGTCTGTGTTCCTCTCTCACTCTAGTGAACCAGTCTCTCTCTGGGTATCTTCCAAGTTAATTTCTACAGGATAATTACTTTGCTCCATCTCCTTCTTTGTTCTATTTCTCCAGTATTACTTTTGAAGTGCTATTTTAAGATTGGTTGATTCTTAGATAGGATTGGAGAGTATTCTTAGTTTCAAGTTTTCTGTGCCTCTACTCTGACATCTTGGTTCTGCCCTCCCAGTATCTCAATTACATTTTAAACTGGTTTGGCTATATTCATAAGAATTGTGGGTAACATGCAACTTCCAGACCATATTTTTGACATATTTTTTTCTACTTGAAGCTTTTCCAGATGTGTTATTTGGAATTAATGTTAAGCCCTGGAAGACTACATCTCCCAGAAATCCCTGCTACAACTTCCCCTGACACCTCCCACTTTTTGTGGGAGGTGTCAGAGAAAGTATAAAAGGGAAAGTTGGGCACCTTTTCTCTCTCCACCCTGGAAGCTCTGCTCTCTATGCTGCAAGCTGAGCTTGCTATCTTGAGCTCTCACTAGCTCTCTCTATCCTGGAGCTCTCTCTCTGCCCTGGAGTCTCTCTTTTGAGCCTGGAGGCTCTCAGACCCTGATATCTCTCTCTCTCTCTCTCTCTCTCTCTCTCTCT
>NC_058130.1:429540150-429615150 GCF_016433145.1 Gracilinanus agilis
TCTCTCTCTCTCTCTCTCTCTCTCTCTCTCTCTCTCTCTCTCTCTCTCTGCCTTTTTCCCCTTTTTTTCTACCTCCTAGTTTTCCCTAGACCTTCCCTTTCTAATCTAAATAAAACCTAGCTATTTAAAACCCTAAAGTTGCTCTCTGATCATTCATTTGAGGGCTCTGGTCAATTTCCCCCATAGGGGACTGGGGACCCCTACCTTCCTTTCCCTTCCTCTCTCCTTTCTCTCATTCCTCCAATCCTCCTACCTCCTCCCTAATCACCCATACACAGATCCTTCAAATTGTTAGTGCCTTACCTCCCAAACTACCCTGTATTTAACAACTTAATATTTAAAAAAAACTTTGTGTATATTTGTATTTATTAACTTTGTATTTGATGTATGTGCATATACATATATATTTACACTCATATATGCATTCATATATTTTCCCAATTTAGGATATTAGCTTATTTATGGTAGGGGTTAATTTAATTACAACCATATCATCAGTGTCTAGCATAGTGCCAGGCAAATACTAGATATTAAATCAATGTTTGTTTAATTAAGCTGAACTGAAATTAATGCAAATTCAAATTAATCTGTTTTTCTCTCTTCCACCAAAATCTTGCATGAGTCTTTCTCCAGGGTCCACACTTAAAAAGATTTCTTCATAGCACCACTGCCACTATCCTTCTTGTTACTTAGAAACTAGAATCCTTGCCTTTAGTAATTTCTCCCTTCTTGACATACTGTATAGCCCTAGCAGATTATTTTTTTCTAAAACCTTTATTTTATCATGTTAGTACCTGCTCCTAAATCTTCAGTACCTTCCTATTGCCAATGATTGTATTCCCTGAACTACTCTCTGTAAAATGTTGATATTTCACATGATATGAATAAGAAACTTAAGAGAATATATTGCTTCTAACAACATTATCCCCTCCAAATATGGAATTTTTAATTATATATATAATAAAAGAAAGAGAAAAAAGAATTGTATTCAAAATGCTTGAGAAATGCATACTGATCCATGCAAATCTTGACCCTATTGTTAGTTCAACATCATACTATCCTCTACCATTGACTCCATTTTCCACTTTCCTTAAGTCTTCAATTAAGACTAATCCTTACTTTCTCTGATTGATTTTCAGTTTCACTCAGTGGCTATTCTCAACCTTTTCTTTCTTCAAATTCCCCTACTTTTGCATCCCCTTCCCAAAAATTTCTCAGCAGAGGTCCTATAGGTCATTCACAGTACTCTTACTCAGATGACACTTCTTTCTCAATCTTTTTTGCTTTATTATGAATATCATGTTTAATAACTGTGTTGTTATCCATAGTTCTGTCCTAGACCACCTTTTCTTTTTCTCTACTCTCAGTGACTCAATCAGCTCTCATGGATTTAGATATCATTTTTTTTAAATCCTTACCTTCCATCTTGGAGTCATTACTGTGTATCTTCTTCTTCTTCTTCTTCTTCTTCTTCTTCTTCTTCTTCTTCTTCTTCTTCTTCTTTCTTCTTCTTCTTTCTTCTTCTTCTTTCTTCTTCTTCTTTCTTCTTCTTCTTCTTCTTTTTTAACACTTCCCTACCTCATGTGTCTGCCTTTGACAATCCATTTTCTTTCTAAAGTACTAGTGTGACCATGTCACTGCTCTACTCGGTAAATTCTAGTGGTTCCTTATTGACTTTATGATGAAATACAAAGTCCCTCATATTTTGGCTTAAGTGTTCTTTTCCAATCTTATTATGTTTCATCTCCCTTCATGAACTCTATGCTCCAGATAGCCTGTCCTTCTTCTTTTTCTTCCTCACCTATTCCTGTCCCAGATTAGAGACTTTTCACAATCTGTCCCTCATTTTTTCATGGAAGTTTGCTCACATTTTAATGCCTATAATAAGCTTTCCCTGATAGCCTCATCTACTTATGTCTTCCTCTTGTCTCATGAAAGTTTGATGTATTTAATTTGATGGCTCCTCCAACATTTTAGAACTTGTAAGTTTGTAATCTAGTCTATTTGGTCTCTAGAATGCATTCACTTAAGATCAGCAAAGAATAAACAAAACAGAGTTAGGAAATCAATAGTTTCATATATTCATAACCAAATGGTAATTATGGTAGAGAGGTGCCCAGACCACTCCACTATTTAGCGAACCATAAAATATCTCCTTTCTTCTCATTATAAGGGCACAAGGGAAAAGAGATGGAGACATTTTGTTTTCTAAACATTTTTTTTAATGCACACTCACTTCCGACTCAGCATCCAATTAAAAAACTTCATCATGATATATGAAATGGTCAGAAAATAGGATTGTTATATATGTTTGGAATTAGAAAAGAAAAGGACCCAGTTCTTTCCAGCACATATAACTGTAATTAGGTTTGCCAGAATTCTGCCTAGATTGATGTTGGAAAATCATATTGAACATAATTTAAGGACTAGACCCTCATTGCTGAGTGTCTTGTTATAATGGTATCACTTATTCTTCTCTTGCTAAGGTCTTAGACTTCTTTCCCCTACAGTATCTAGTAGAATTCCTTTTATGAAATAGATTTTGTATCCATATTATACATATAAATTAATTACTCATGTTTCCAAACTCCCTTGTCTCTTGCTTTCAGTTTCTTCTCTATGTTCTATTCTTTAATATGTTTCCATATTTTGGAATTGGTTATTTAATCATATTTTACAATAGTAGTCAACTTCCAGTGATGGTTATACACAAAATGTCTCATTCTGCCTAATAAGAGCCTGAAATATGGTTATAGAAATAGAATTGTAAAGGAAGGACATATAAATAAATCAACAAATATTTATTAAACAAAAACCTACTGTATGCCATATAATTGTTCTAACTATTGGAAACACAACACAAAGGTAAAGTCATCTTTGTCATTAAGAAGCATAGAATCTATTTAGGAGAAACAACATGAACCAGAAATGTAGATTAAATATTTTTAAATAATTTGTTAAATTTATTGAAAACGAGAACTCACAGGGATTGGTGATTAATTCAATATGAGCATTAAAAGAATATATCATAGATGACTCTAGGAGTTCAAGAATGTATGACTATGAGAATGATGATACATAATTAATTTGAAAAAAAGTGAGCAGCTTGGAGCAGTGATGAAAGGATGTAGGCTTGAATCCTGAATACTTATAACTTTGTTTACTGTGAACAAATGACAACCTCTCTTGGCCTCAGTTTCCTCATTTAACAAATGAGGGTCATGGATTAGATGATAATCATTATTCTTTCTAGATTTAAATTCATTAGTCTATAAGTAGAAGCAGAACTTTGTGTTAGATATTGCTAGGGATTGAAATTTTGGATAATATATTATCCCTAATCCCCCAGAACTCATCATTTAATAACAGAATCAGAGCAATCAAAAGGTAGAATGATGTTGAATTTGAGGTGATTAGTATCATTATATAAACATCAATGAAGCAGTATGAAATGAGTAAGTAAATAATTTTAGTAACATTGTTAATAGCTTTATTTATTTATTATCTGCTTCTAAGGACTAAAGGAAACTCTATGGCAAAAGTAATCAACCTTGGAGTCAAAGAACTGGGTTTAACTTTTGCCACTAACATTAACTTTATGACCATGTACAAGTCATATAATGTCTAAGTGCAGTCTACAAATTGTTAATTAATATTAGTTAAGGTAGTTTTTCACCAGTGAAATCACAGGTTTGAGATCTTACCTTTTCAACCACTAAACCAAAACATCTCTTTCAATTGCATCTGCTTTATCATGTAAGGATCAAGACCTTAGAGAGGGTAGGCTGGAGGGCTTCAAATGCTTACCCTAATGCTAATTCTATTCCAATTTCATCAGCAGTGGATTTGAATGCTTGGAAAATCATTTGTTTTTCAAAATGAAACTTTTGTTACTTTTAGATATCATCTTGGGTAAATTTCAGGGAACATCAGATATAAATCCTTGAACACAGAAAATAATAATCCCAGGGAACCATTAAAATTTTGATGACTAAAGCTGTGGTTCTTTGAAAAGATGCACAGAGATTTTAATGTTGTTATTGGAAAGTGGAATGTTATTACTATTAAATCATTGTGTACTAAATCACATTATATTTTAACAGCCTACTTAATGACCCTGCACTTGTCCATTCATCAAGCTTGAGGCTGTGGCTTATGCTTGTGAAGTTGTGTCAGATCCATGGTTCACAGGGGCACAAATTTCCCTCAGATGGTGGATGGCTGTAAGTCATGGAATCATACAAGTTTCTGAACCATGTCAAGTCTAAGAAACTAATACATGGGGCAAAATTGTGAGTTCATAACATCTTGCTGATCTTGAGAATGGCATTCCTTTTCCAGGCCAGCTTTTAGATGTCTGTGAACTTTTCTTCCTCGGTCAGTCAAGGACAATTGATTGAGAATGGACTATTAAGGTGAAAAAACTGTCCATGAAGAGTAGGGTTTAGGTAATAAAACCTTGGTTAGCAAGGCCAGGACCCCTGGAGGAAGGTTGGGGAGGGGGAAGGAAGGGAATATGATTTACTTGCTTTATTCTCTAGATCAGAGGTTCCCAAACTTTTTTGGCCTACCACCCCCTTTCCAGAAAAAATATTACTTAGCCCCCAAAATTTTTTTTTTACATTTCAATAGCAATTAATAGGAAAGATAAATGCACTTGTGGCCATCACTGCCCCTCTGGATCGCTGCAGCACCCACCAGGGGATAGTAGCGCCCACTTTGGCAATCACTGCTCTAGATCTTATTCTGTCAGTCTGAGGCAGAGGAAGAGGAAGGTCAGCAATGATTTTACATTTTCTCTTCCTTAAATAATGGTCCTTCCTTCCTTTAGCTATAAATAGCTATAGCTATAAATTCATGTGGGAAAGATTCTGGAAAAAGTACAGAGGCAGGGGGATGACACGCATCTGGGATCCAGTACAGCAGTCAGTATATATACATATATATGCAAAATTGTGAGATTTGGCAAAGATGTTTCAACTTCCTCCAACCTCCCTTCACTCTGTTCTTTCTTCCCTAAGTTGCTCCTTCTCTTCTACCAGCCCGTTGGGACTCCTGTACTTTCATTTACTCTTTATGATCAGAAAAGGATCAAGTAAATATATTTCTCTGAGGTCTGAATGACTGATGAGGCTTTAATGTACTACAGAAATTTCATTTTAATAGGGGACAAACTCTTAAAGCTAAAGAAATTAATCTCTAGAGATAGAATTTCAGGCATCAATGAGCCAATGTTGGAGACATTTTGAGGGGCAAAGAAGGTTGCCCCAATGTCCCTGAAATCACATCACCCAGGTGGCCTTCTATTAGGCTAAACCTGTCTATATTACAAGAGCTGTTGCTATTGGCACCTCAGTAAAGGACTTAAAAAAAGGCAAAAGTACATACTGTGCTTCAGAACTGGGTAACTTGTTTTCAGTTCATCTATATCCTCTCTGTGAATGGATCACATATGAAAAGTAGGGCTCTTGGTGGTTTACAACCCTGTGTTTTTATTGCTTTTCCATAAACAAGTCTTGATCTTGTCAATCTTTTCCACTATGGAATTTTTAAGAGAAATTAATCTTCAAGTGGAAAAGGCATTCAAAGAAAGAAAACTTGCTCAATATATAGTCTTAAGTAAAAAAAAAAGTTTGTCTTTAGGATATTTGTTGTTTTAGTCACTGCTGATTTAATTAGTACTCAGGGTCTTAAGTTTATAAATCTCCATTTAATTGATTTTGGAGGCTTACCTGGATCATGTTTTGTATTCCTGTCAATCAATTTTAGGCTGTCACTGCTAGGGAACTACTTTTAAAAAGTCCATTACTTTATGTTGTACTGCTAATCACAAGTTATTATGGTAACCATAATACATGCAATTAAGCATTACTTAATACTTCTTGTATGTTAGCTCTTTATTAATTACATTAAATAATTCTAGTTAGAGATTTGTAAGTAATTTATTTCAATTAAGTAAGATTTTTCTCCAGCATCTTAGTATTTAGCCCACAATGTTAACCCTAGTGGTCTAAACATCAGGATAGAGTCTGTATTGTCCTCTCAATCTTGCTGAAAACTTTTATTGTTTTTTTCCATTGCTGTCACTAAGTTTCTGCTGAACTATCTATGCTTTTATCCATTTCCCCTATGACCGATGGAATGTTTCTAGTTGGGAAGAGTTAAGGAAATATTCCATATGGGCTATGAAAAAGAAGTTTTTTTTTTTTTTGTTGTTGTTGTTGTGAAGCCAGTTAACAAATATGAGATGTCAAATCTATAACACTAGACTCTGCCACATTCTAACCTAGTGAGCAAAACTTTTTCATTTTCCAAAGATACCAAATTCTAAAATTATGATCAACTAACACAAAATGTGCCACATGCTATAGTAAGAAACAAAATTTTGAATTCTGATGACATTCACCTATTATGTACATGAAATAACACACATCACCAAAATAAGAAGTTGTGATGGTGATTTCTCTACTGAGTCAATTTCTAGATTAGTTCGCTCAGATGGAGATGGCTCAGACTCTATATGATCTAATCACTTATTTTCAGTCTAGGAAGCTAGACACTAGAATGGGTAGTTCCACAGTCCCTTTTCCTAAACCAATCATTTTCCCTTTTTTAGGCTAAACTGCCTAAACCTTTCTTTTTAAATAAGCAATTCCTTTACTGAATCTTATTTTCTGTAAAATTTCCTTATTTTCAAAAAGGATAATTGTGGTATTTGAAAATGCTCTAATTTTTACATTATTTCTTTCACATCTATTATAAGAATGTTGAATGAAATGGAAGTCACAAAATTAATTTTATGAATTAGATACTAGTTAGTTACTAGTATCTAGTATCTAATACTAGTTACTAGTATCTAACATTAGTAGATTAGATACTAGTTATTATTATCATATACTATATTATATGTAATAGTTACTATTAAATATTAGATATAGAGACTCAGACAGATAGATGGATAGATAGCTGATAGAATAATTATTTATTTTTTACTATCTTCCAGTTACTTTGCTAAGTGCTGGAGATATAAATACAATTAGCCAAGATGGTCCTTACTCTCTAGGGTTTATATTCTAGTAGAGGAAGACAAAAATAAAGGTAAAGGAATGTAAATAGGGGTTATATCTTAAAGATGTAGAGTAATTAAGAGAATGAGATGTGCTGAGAGGGAAGGAAAAGGCAAGGTCCTCTTATGATCCCAGCACTGGTGAATAAAGAGTTCAGGCTCTGAGGCAAATAGTGCAAGGAACAAAGTGAAACCAGGAAAATCTGGTTTTGAGTCCGTTTCCAACACTAAATAGCTATTTAACCATGAATAAGCATGATCAATTAACTTCTCTGACTCTGAGTTCTCCATTTGTTTTTATTTGTTTTTATTTTTTTAAACCCTTACCTTCCATCTTGGAGTCAATACTGTGTATTGACTTATAGGTGGAAGAGTGGTAAGGGTAGGCAATGGGGGTCAAGTGACTTGCCTATGGTCACACAGCTGGGAAGTGTCTGAGGTCAGATTTGAACCTAGGACCTCCCTTCTCTAGGTCTGGCTCTCAATCCACTGAGCTACCCAATTGCCCCTTAGTTCTCCATTTATGAAATGAGGGTAATGATACTAATAAAATTTACTTCACATGTTGGTCCCATTTTTGCACAGGACAGTAAGGATGAAGTAAAATAATACATATGAAAAACTTTGGAAACTTATAAGCACTGTATAAATGTTAGTTATTATTATCTAATTTGACTCTTTCCTCTGCCCTTCTTTTACCTAGGAGAAAGTTTCAATCTAGAAAAATTAATCAATCATTGCTAATTCAAAGACTACATGACCAAAGTCATGACTAGCATCCAGCTGAACTGAATCCAAATCCATTGTTCTTTCTGTCTATTTCATGATGCATGTCTTAATTCCTCATCTTGCTGGGAGGGTCTAAGTCAAAGGAATAATAATAATGAGTCTCTTACTAGTTCATGGAGGTTATAGAAATATGGAATAAATATGATCATTGGTTTTGACTTTTTTCAGAACAAAATGTCATCCAAATACGGTATTATATTAGAGAAATATTTTCACTAACTTTTTGCATCAGAAGTTTCCAGACTAACATATGTGCATCTCCAAGGATTATAAATTTTACAAGAGAACAAAGTAAACTATATACCTTACTTGGTATATAGTTGGTTAGTTATTGATATATTTATTGTTATTATTGGTTATTAATATTGAGTCCTTTGTATTCAAAGAGAACCAAAATGGCATTATACTGTTGGGGTCAATGTACAGTTTATTCAACTGTTGTTGATCAAACCAATATGAGATCAGAAGACTCTTCCACAGATAAGGCACAAATAAATCATGTTCACAAGCATTAAAACAAAAATATCTATTTTGTTTATTCTGTTAATTTATTAATTTGCTAATTTAACTCATATAAAAAATAAACTTCTTTCTTATGGATGACCATTTCTTTAGGCAAATAAGTGGTAATGAGAATAGAGAAAGTGCTTGAAGTGGAATCAGGGAGGCCTGAATTATAATCCTACCTCAGACATTTACTGTGTGAGTGACTGGGCAAATTACTTAAGTTCTCTCTGCTTCAGTTTCCTCATCTGTAAAAAGGTATGGCTTCTTATTGAATAAAAACAAAAACAAACACACAAAAAATATCACCTACATCAGAGAACCAAATAAAAGACCATAAGTGCAGGGATAATTTGATAGAAGGAAAACTATTAACAATCTTTTATGTCAACAAAAAAGTAACAGAAACCATGATTATAGCAAAAGATTCAGAAAAATCTTTTGATAAAATTCAACACTCATTTCAGTTAAAACACTTGAAATTATACATGTAAATGGATTTTTCCTTAGATTAAAAAGAAGTATATGCTCAAAACCATTAACAAATATTATCTATAATGGAGGTAAATTAGAAGGTTTCCCAATAACATCAGGAGTGAACCAAGGGTACCCAATGTCATCAATATTATTTAATTTTGTATGAGACATGCTAGCAATAGCAACAAGAGGAGAAAAATAAGTTGTAGGAATCAAAAGTGGCAAAGAGGATATAAACTATATATTTTCACAGATGACCTGATGATACATATTGAAAATTCTAAAGATTCAACTAAAAATTAGTTGAAACAATCGGTAATTTTAGCAAGTAGTAAAATATAAAATAAACCCATGTAAATCATTAGCATTTCTATCTATTACTAATAATGGCCTGAAAGAAGAAAAAGTAAGAGTCCTTTTAAGTTAAGCAAATAGATAGAATAAATCCAGAAACTATATGAACATAATTGCAAAACAATTTTATGCAAATAAAGTCAGATTTAAATAATTGGGGAAATAATAATTGTTTAAGTGTGGGCAGAGCCAATCAATAAAATGACAATCTTACCTAATGTGCTTATTCAATGTCTTTCCAATTAAATTACCAAAAAGTATTTTGCAGAACTAGAAAAAATAATAGCAAAATTCATTAGAAAAAAGGTCAAGAATATTAAAGGGAATAATGAAAACATGTATAGAAAGAGTTTAAAAAATATCAGATTTTGAACTATATCATAAGGTAGTAATTATTAAAATTATCTGCTGCTGGTTAAGAATTAGAAAAGTGAATCAGTGGCACAAAATAGGCATACAATAAACAGTCATAAAAGATCATTGTAGCCTTGTGTTCTAAATTCTACATTTTTTAATAAGAATTCACTATTTGGTAAAAATTGTTGGTAAAACCATGAATAAGTTAATTTTGCATTTGGACTCTGTTCCTTCTATGGTGGTAGATATCCTTTTTTGTCATGAATCCTTTGGAGTTGTCCTGGATCCTTGCTTTGTTGATAATATGTCAAATAATATGAATATATCAAATTCATATTAATAAAGGAGAAAATTTACAGAAAAAGAGAGAACATATGTGAAATGATGACACTATCTTTAAGTGCTATATAAATACCACTTGTATTGTTATAGTTATAATTATAGTTATTATTACAAAATAGTAAATAATACTACCCTAGCTGAGAAATATTGTGGGATAGAGTTTAAACAAGCCCATCTATTGTAAGCCAGTTATTTTGAAGACCTCGGACAAGTTATCTTATTCCCAAGGACCTAACTACTTTGGGTTTAATTTGAGGGGTCTGGAAATCCCTGGGCTGTGAAGCCTTAGAATCACTGACCTTGATGATCTTAGAGTAAGGCTTAGCATTCTTGGCTTTGGACTTGGTGACATTGATAGGAGGGTTACCCTGGGTTACCTTGGTTACCCATCAGATGGTGATTTTGGTGTTAGACTTGGTGGCCTTTGGGTAAGAGAGTTGGTGTCAATGGACTGGGTAACCTTAAGGTTAGTCATCATGAAAACCTTCAAGGCAGGCTTGGTGATCTTGGAGCCTGAATGTTTAGTCTCAACTTAGCAGCTTGAACTTGGGCATCAGCCTTGGGGCTAGTGGTCTTAGTACCTGTGGGTTTAGTGGGTTAGTGCTTGAGGAACTTGAGGAATGTGGTGCTAAGAGCCTTGAAGGCCTCTACTGAGGCTCTGTAGACTTTGAAATTGTTGGTCTGTGTCTTCTTTAGTTCTTATATTTCTTAATAAAGCACATTTCTCAGAAAATTGGGATCACCCCCTTTCAAGAATCATATCTTTGTGGTGGGTTTTTTTTAATTCATTTCTGTGCCATTTGCAGGACCCCACTGTAGTTCTTCAACATGGCCATCTTTCTATCACTGCCTTTCCTGCCAGGCATTCCCTTCAACTCAATTTAAAACACCTTATCTCTATGAATCAGGATTCTAAGCCCTGCCCTGGATCTTTTTATCTCATTGTTTATGTGTATATCATGATAAACTCTAGAATTTATTTCCTTTCATGTTGAATAGAAGGTAGGGAAAAGTTCACTGAAATCCAAGTAGTATGGTGACCTACAAGAATATGGAAGTCCTGTGCTTATAGCATATAAAAAACTTACCTTGTTTTCTAAGTTTGTTCTGCTTCATCAGGCTGTTCAGTAGACCACACTGCGGGTGGTACAGAGGATAGAGTATTGGACCTAGAGTTAGAAAGACCTGTATTCAAAATTGACTTCAGTTACTTACTAGGTGTGTGATCTTGGGTAAGTGACTTAACCTCTATCTGCCTACCTCAGTTTCCTCATCTGTAAAATAGCACCTACCTCTTTAGATTATTGTAAGGATCAAATTCGTAAAGTGCTTAGCACAATGCTTGGAACATAGTAAACACAACATAAATATTAGTTTTTAATATCAGTAAGTAGAAATTACTGCAAATCTACTTGCCCTGATCCATAAGTATCTACAAGATGAAGAATGCTTGCACTTCAGAAAGAGAAACCCCCAACAACAAGACATCCTCTCATTTTCCGAGCCTATTTACCGTATCTTAGTTCCTCTACTTATTTTTTTTTTTTATGGGCAGAGCCACAGTTGTTAGTTTTATCTGGAGGAGCACAAATTAACTTTTTAAATGTCAGAAGGTGTTGGGAAAGAGCAGATCAGTACTTAGGAGGCAACAGTGATGAGTGGATGCTCTTTCCTCTTGGCATCTCATCTCCATATACATACTGTTGTCATGAAATCAATGTGAATATAGTCCCCCTCTACAAAGAGCTTGCATTCTAGGGAAAAGGAAATGATCAAGTATAGATTTGGAGAGATACTTCTTCCTTCTTGACTAGGGAGGAGGACATGCTTGAAACATTAGTGTGAACTGCAGAGGACATTTGTCCTGTAGAATGGCAATAATGCATAAATACAAACTCCTGATCTCTGGGCACTTCAGCAGATGCTCCCAGGCTTTCCAACCACCTGCTGAGCTTTGGGCTTCACCCAATGGTATTTATGGAGCTAGATGGGTTTTGTTAACAATGTGTAGGAGCTGACTGCACAAAAAGAGGTAAAGGTAGGTGGTAGAAGGAAGGGAATAAAGGTAAACTTTTGAACCTCCCCATTGTGTCTGCCAGGTCCAATATCCCCTCCATCCCTGGCTTTCAGGGATAACAATAACATGGAGAGCCCAGATCTTGACAACTCTCCAGCAGTGGGGCTGCTGACTGTGGGTCCTCAGTCCTTGTCTATTTTGGGTGGATTCAAAACCCGGCACAGTGGAATAGAGGAGGCAGGGTGGGGTTCAGGTGTGGCCCTGCTATTCTTAATCTGCTAAGGTACCTCTAATCCTTTAAATTCAACACCCTTGGCAAAAACTTGGTTTGATGTTCTACATTGAATTATAAGGAAATGTGAGTCAATTTAACTTGGGAGTTAACTGATCCTAACTGACTCCCAATGAGTCATGCAAGGAATTGTTGAAGGAAGTGGTAGTGATGTTTAGCCTGGAGAAGATATGATATGAGGAATATAGTAGTTGTTTTCAGGTGAAAGTTCAGTTGTCAGGTGGAGACATTAAACTTCCTGCACTTGGCTTTAAAGGGCAGAAATAAAATAAATTCTTCACCACTGGAGCTGTCCAAAAGTACAATATATTTATGAGGTAGTGAGTTCAGCATTACTGGAGATATGAATACCATTTGCTGAAGGTTGTTGTGGTGATCAAACATAACACATGTTCCCACTAGAAAGAACATTGATCTGGAGTTGATATAACCAGGTTAAGATCCTTACACATATCATTTGTCCAACCATGAGAAAGTGATATCAACTCTGTGAACCTTATTGTCCCTTACCTGTAAAACTGTGATAATAAAAGTTATACAAACCATATGCTTGGAGTCATTGTGAAGAGTGTTTAAGGTTCACTTTAAAGTTATTTATAAATGTGAATTATTATTAGAGGGGATTCCTGTTCATGTATAATTTGGAGCATTCAAATTCTGTGATTCCTCCCACTTAAGAAAAATTATGATTTCTAAGTTAAAGTTCATACTTTGGGCTCATTGGGCACTCTCTTAATCACTCATTTCCTTCTAAAGGGGAAAATAGCCAAGTCTGTTGAATGAAACCACTACCAACTCTAAATGAACAATAAATTACACTAAGGCCCTCCTCCAGCCCAACTTGTAGGTGAATTCTCAACTGCTCCCTACCTCCTTCAGTAGTACTAGTCCAAGCCAAGCTAAACAATGAAACCTCTGAAAACTTCAGGTAGTCAAACTTTATAAAATAAACAGAGAATGATAGTGTGGGTGAAATAGATGTCAATGGTGATAGAAGCATTTGATGCCTTATTCCTGACCTTCACATACATAAAACTCAAAACATTAGGGAGGGACAGAGAAGATCACCAGGAAGAGATTTCTTTTTATTTAACTCACTTGTTTCTTGTTCTTCTGGGCTTTGGTTATTGGTAACTTTGTTGGCAAGATCTAGATATCAAATGGAACTATGGTTTCCACATTCTTTCTTTCCAGGTTTTCTAAAGGATCTTGCAGACAATGGATATCCTCAGTGGAAAGGTACCACTACCATGCTACTCTGCACCAGGTAATATACTAGGTAGGAGCAGTTCTTGCCCTCAAAGAGCTTACATTCTAGCTGTCCATTCTATTGAATAGAGTACAGTCAAAAGATACCTTGTGAATGTAGGCTTTTGACCAGGATTTGTGTCTAAAGTACAATTTCTAGACAAGGTCATGGTAGTAAAAGGCTCAATGTCTGAGACCTTGGTCTTCTGAGAGTTGCTGGTGGTAAGGAATATAATGTTGGGGCACTGTATAGTTCCAGAGGGTTAGAGTTCCATTGCTTTTATGTATGGTTAAATGATGTAGGTGTGGTAGATAATATCTCCTTACATTCAAATGAGTTCAGGTTTCAAAATCTAGTCCTCTATGGTAAGGAAGTGCTATGGCATTGTTGTGATGATTCAGAGCAGAGAAGAGGAGATACAAGTACCAATCCTGCCAGAAAAAAACAGAAACTCCCAGAATGTGGCTATTTCCCTGCCAAACTACCTTTGTGACTGTGCTATTGACCTGGAACTTGGACCAGGTATTTCAGAATAAGGTACTTCCTGACAGTACTTGATACAAAGGCCCTTTGGGACTTCTTGTACAAAAACCAAAAGTCAGCATTTTCTGGATCTTGACATTTCTACCAGAGACTCTGCCTTGAGTTTAGGACAGTGCATGTAGCAAAGGCTTAATAAATTTTTATTAACTGATTGCCTGATCGTCTCTCTCAAAAAAGATCATAGCTATAAGCCTGGAGAAGATATCTATTACCACCACCATCATTTTGCAGGTGAGGAAACTGATCCTTGGAATTGTCTAAATACTACCAGGTCATAACTGTGATTACAATAGAAAATCAGTAACTCTCTACCCTTAATTTTTTTTTTAATTGAGACAGTTATGAAAGACTGAGGTCGTTGCTTTGTTACTATGGTGAAAGTTTTAGCATGGTGACTGTCACCATAGTAAGTGCTATATAAATGGTTAGCTATTATTATTATTGGAGCTGATACCCTTGCTAAAATCACATCCCTGGAAGTCTTTAGGAGATAGTTCATGAGGAACCTAACCCATCAACATTCCCATTCTAATTTGGGATATTTATTCTATAAACTTCTGCTTACTAGGTGCTACATGGTCTAGCATACTGACCTTATATAAGTTTCCTTAATCCTTAAAGGTACAATTTTTGGTACCAACAACTCTCTCCTACTCTGTTACCTAAATAAGTCCTTTTGTGTTCTTCATCCATTTTAGCTTGCCCTTCTCTAGTCCCTATTCCATATTATCTGGAATCCACACTATTTTTAACTTCTATCCCTTGTCTTCAATAACTTTGACTCACATTCTTTTTTACATGCTGGCATTAAGTGAAACTCATTTTTTCCTTAAACATAGCATCCCCCTTAACATATTTTCTGGTGCTTCTCTCAAATACTTAGTGTTTCACAGGAGAAGGAAGGCTTTCCATACATCTTGTTCCCACTCATATTTCAAGATCCCCAATTCTAAGCCCAATGTGCCCAAGTACTCTCCACACTCCCTGTCCCAGTATATAATTTGATTCTTGCTATACTTTAGGACAGTGATGGGCAAACTTTTTAAAGAGGGGGCCAAAGGAAAGGAAATGCTCATCTGTCAAGTCTGTTTCTAAGGCAACTCTTTAGAAGTTTCATTGTATTGTATCCTACTCATTGTATTCATCAGATTAGGAATAATGTCCAGCAGCCCCATAGAACATTTCAGGGGGCCTGCACCTGGCCCGCAGGCTGTAGTTTGCCCATCACTGCTTTAGGATCATTTAATTTTGTTTTGTAATGTTTATTCAGAGATTCCTGGGCTTTATTTGATTTGGAAGCCACATTTCCTTCTACTGTTAATATAGTATTCTATTAGAATGTAAGCTCCTTATGGGTAGTGTCTCTCATTTCATTTTATTTTTTTCTCTAGAACCCATCAAAGTATCTTTCACATAGTTACAGGGACTTCATCTGTTTCTTCATTGGTGTAGGGCAGGGGTCGGCAATGTATGGCTCTCGAGCCATATCTGGCTCTTTTGAGGGCCAGATATGGCTCTTTCTGCAGGAGCCATAAAGTCAATTTTTTTTCAGGTGCTATTAGGGGACCTCGCACTGTTACAGCAGTGCGCACCGTGAACACTGTATGGCTTTCACAAAATTATATTTTTTAAAAATGTGGCGTTTATGGCTCTCACAGCCAAAAAGTTTGCTGACCCCTGGTGTAGAGTATTCCAGATGAGTAGATTCTACCATAGGTAATTAAAAAATAGTGAAATACAAGACTCATTTTTAAATTTAAACCACATAATTATCAATATCTTATGTCTAGGCAATTATCAAAATGATAAATCAAACCCACATATGTAATGATTGTATTTGTGTGGATCAGTAAAGAATGCAAAACTGGAGTCAGGTAGACTCATCTTCTGAATTCATATCTGAGCTCAGACATTTATTAGCTGAATGGCCTGTGAGCAAGTCATTTAATCCTGTTTGCCTCAGTTTCCTCATTTGTAAAATCAGCTGGAGAAGAAAATGATAAACCAATTCAATTACCTTTGCCAAGAAACTCTGAAATGAGGTCATGAAAACTCTGAAACTGAAACAAATTAGCAGCAATGATGATAGAATCATCACACTGAAAATTTAACCAGATTGGACAGAAAGTGCTGGCGTAACACCACTGGCTCCAGGACATTCTCAGACCGTAGTCTCCATATAGAACATTTATGCTCCCTGGCTCTAAAATGGGGCCAGAGTTTCTTCTAGTCCCAAATCAGTAGTTTTCAGGTGGCCTTGTGAAATTTTGGCCAGGAAGAACTTGACCCACCACAGTTCAGCACTTGTTCCAGAAGCCAATATCCTCTTATTAGCTTCAGGGCCCTGCCTATGTGTGTGACTATCCAGAGAATCTAGAAGCTGAGTATAGGAGTAGGGGGAAGAAGAATGAGATGGAGAGAGAGTGTGGAAGGGAAAAATGGAGAGGAGATAGTTCAGGGAGTCTGGGGTCCTTTCCCTTTCTCCCTTACCCCATGATTCAACCTCACATTCTGCAACTCTCAGCACCACCTGAGAAAGCTCAGCCACAGGAACTTAAGGTTTGTTGAATTAAATTGAACCAGAGACTAGATAATGAAGTAAAGCAAGGGATAATAACCAAATGGATGTCCAATCCAATCCAATCCAATAAACATTTATGAAGTGTCCTCTAAGTGCCTGGCAGGGTGCTAAGCACTAGAGATAAAATCAATAAAACAATGACAATACTTTCCCTCAAGGAATTTACAATCCAGCAGGGGAGACAACATACAAAAGGTAGGAGGTCTCCCATCTCAGGTCTAAAAATTGATCTAATTATATATGTATATTTAAAAGAACAAACTCACTTCTTTTCCTAACTTGTTCATTGCCTTTGTTGGCATTGAATTCTAAAAGCTATTCAGGTTAAAAAACAAAACAAAACTCAGATTTATCTTTAACTCTTCCTTTTTCTCATACTACTTCATGTTTGACTTGTATCCTCAATCTACACATGCAATCAACAGCTAAATATTGCAATTTTTTTCTTCCTCTTTTATATTCCATCTGCTGTCACTCTCTTTATATCTTTCCTGGACTATTGTGATAGACTGCTAACTGTCCCCAAGATTTCTAGAGTCTTAACCCAGTCCACTATCATCATAAATTTTCTTATGCATCTGTGGGATCATATCATTCCACTGCCTAAAGGTCCTCATTTCCTTCTTACTGATGACTGAATAAAACATGCATCCCTGGTTCTGGCATTCCAAGCCCTCCTGACTTAAATATATCTTTTCAGTTTTATTTCATGATCTCCTTCACATATTTGATATTTTAATAGAACTAAATTGCTATCAATTCTTTTACTTAATTCTTTCTCCCTGCTACATTTGTATATGCTATCTTATATTCTTGCAAAAGCTGAAATCTTTTCTTTTTTCTTTAAAGTGTACCCAACTCACCTAGCTCACAAGCTACTTTATTCATAATACTTTGTATGCATTTCCTTAGCTTCCAGTGATTCTTTTTTCCCTCTTAAGTCTTTTTTCTTTCACTTATTCTGTTCACTCAATAATATTCTAAAATTGTAGCTACTTGGGGGTGGGGCAACTTTTATTCCTCCCTCTTCTACTAAATTGTAAAATGCCTGAAAACAAGAAAATATGATCATTTTTCTTTGTCTTAGAATCCTTAATAATGAGCATAGTACTTTGTATATAGTAGGTTTTAAAAATGCTCATGTCATAGTATCTTAATGAATATGTATTGAATTTAGTTTAATTGAGAAGTGAGAAAGGTAATTTGTATATTTAGTAACTGTTAACATTTATATAGAACATTAGAGATTGTAAAAAAACAAACAACCTAAAACTATATATGTTAACTCATTTGAGACTCACAACAGAGCTGTGAAGTAGGCACTATTGTCTCCATATTGTTGTTTCTCTTTCTTCATGAGGCAATGTCTTGACTTGTAAAGGAATTGGATTTAAGTGAGGCAGAGCTGCACAAAGTCATCAGCCTCCCTCTCTTTTTGAGAGTCATAGATATCCAATGGCAAGACAAAAAACAGGATGAATGATGATAGCCCAAGGTGTAGTGGGTGACCTTGGCATCTCTGGTGTCTTATCAAGCTCGAAGAATTCCACAAAACCTGCTTCAGCCTTTTTTATGGCTGTTGGGACAAATTATTCTCATCTGCCTGTTACACCAGGGGAATTCTTGACATGCTTGGGTAGACAACCATAACTCATCAATAGGTTTGTAGTCTATCAGTTACCCATTTCCTAGTTTAACCCTTCTGTTAAGATGTTTTTACTAAAATATGGTACTGTGGCTACATCTGGGACATAAGAGTTGAGTGCCATTTGGATGCCAGAGATGAGTAGCCCTGAGAAGGCCTAGACATGCCCTCATATAATAGGTGCTAGTTCTACTTGAAGATTTATATGGCCCAACTCCATATTATGGATGAGGAAACAAAGAAACAAAGGGAAGTTGGAAACTTGTGCATATTCACATAGCTAATAAATTACATAGGCAAGATTCAAACTCAAGTCATTGTGACTTAAAGACCAAGGGTCTTTACATTGTGCCACCTAGCTGTCTCTAATATAACCTAATTAATTTAATCTAATTAAAAAGTATCAGATTCATGAATATACTTGCAATATATGGACAAGGTTTATGAAACTGTTTATTCGAGCCTTCTTAATTAAAGGAGAGTCAGATAGAAAAGTTAATAATAATAATAATGATGATGATAGTTAACATTTATAAAGTGATTACTACATGCTAAACACTGTATGAAATACTTTACATAATTATCTCATTTTGATCCTCACAACATCCCAGGAAGTAATCTACTTTTAAAAAATTTTTTTATGTATTTGTTACATTAAAATACTGAGGTGACTCTCTCCTGCCCTTTCCCTATTAGAGAATGTATCATTTGACAAAAAGGTATGTATATATGAAACTATTTCTTGCTTAGTTCTATTTATCAATTCTTTCTCTGGAGGTGGACATAAAGAAGTCATTCTTCAAATTATGTTTCTATTGCTGTTATTTAATGTTCTTTTGGTTCTAATCTTTTTACTCTTTATAACTTCATATAAATCTTTTCCTGGTTTCAAAAATTAACCTCTTTGTCATTTTTTAAGCAATACTAGTATTCCATCACAACGATATGCCATAGATTGTTTAGTCATTTCCCAATTGATGGGTATCCCATCAAATTCCAGTTTTTTCTACCTTAAAGAGAATAGCTATAATATTTTAAAACACATGTTATTTTTTCTTTCTCCTGATCACCTTAGTAAATAAATCTACTAATGGTATTGTTGGGTCAAAAAGTTTGCACAATTTTATAACTTTTGGGGTAAAATTTCAGATTGTACTCCAAGATGGTTAGATCAGTTCACAGTTCTACCAACAGTGTAATTGTTTTGCATTTTTTCTTTCTATATCACACCTCCAAGCCCTACCCTCAATTTTTGCAACAAATAAACATAGTCAAAATAAATTTCCATTTGACCATGGTTAAAATTGTGTGTCATTCTGTATATTATGATATATCTATCATCCTCTGACATCAGGATCAGGACTCCTCAGATTGAAAGACTAATATTCTTTGTTATTGGACCTTTGGAATCATAATTGATCATTGTGTTGATTAGTCATTAAGTGTTTCAAAAGTATTCATTTTTTCAGTATTAATATCATAGTATAAGTTGTTCTCCTGAGACTTGTCCCTTCATGCTATATTCATTCAGGGCAGCCTTCCTAGTTTTCTCTGAAACTGTCTTTTTAATCTTATAACACTATAGTATTCCACTATATTTACATACCATAATTTGTTGAACCATTTTCCAATTAACATCATCTATTTTCTCTGAAAGATTTCTGGGGTTTGGAAATCCATTACTAAAATGAAAAATAATCCAAGAAGATGAAGCAGCTCAAGAGTTCAGTGTTTTTCTGTCAATAACTTAGCAAGATGGTGTCAAAAGAACCAGACCTAAGATAGTGCTTGAGGTGGCAATGGGGAATATGCCAGGAGGAAAAGAAAGATTTTCTAAGAAGAATTGAACCTGATATTAAGTTATAAGAGTTATCTGATCTTTTTATGGTATTCAGAGGACTAATCAGTAATATTACTACCAATCCTGGGGGTATAATTTGAAAGCCATTCTCCTTTTCTATAATAGGCATGAGACTGTATTTCCTCTGGGAGAGTACTTATCCTGTGTCTACAGTTGTTCTTTTTGTCATTCTATTATAGGTGAAAGAAAAAGACTGAGGAAAGTAGTCTTTGAGCAAAGTCTGTGTTTATTTGGTGGGCAAATTAGTGGGCAAAGACAGAATTTTCTCAGAAAGTCCTTTACCTAGTCTTTTTCTCTCATTGACCCTTTCCTTTGTATTTTGATGTGCAATTTGACTATTGGCAGTTATCCTAATGATAATGGTGGAAAGGGAATGACTTTTCTTGACTGTAGAGATCCAAACCATTTGCACAACAGAAGGGATGGATTTCACTGATCTATGCAAGGGTGATCACATAGTTTGAGAAAAAGGACATAGATATGAACTGTTATTCCTTTTACAATCTTTGTCACCTGTGAAAACATTGACTTTATTCAAGGGTGGTGCACCAATCCTTATCTTAGATCTTCTATGTTTATATAACACAGGTGTAATAGCATCTGGTTGTCTATCTTAAATCAATCATACCTTCAAGTTGACCAGTGTTGGGATGTTCAATTCCTATTCTACTATTCCTTCAAGCTATTATAGATTGACTCATTAAAAGATTGGCACCACCAAATGCTCTCCGGATTGTAACAGCATTACATCATCAGTCCTAAGTGGTATCTACTATAGCCATTTCTCTGATGATGAGAGCCCCAGTAATATCTGCTTCTACAAAAAATAAGATTTCAAGAGTATTGGGAACCAAGAAATGAGGGTGTCCTTGTACACTTTATTGCTATACTTGTATGAATACTATTCTATTGTTTTAACCATCAGCCTGAAGCATTAGTATTTCAGTGTTCCCTGATGGCATGTCTTTGGGCTCACCATCTGAGAGCTAAAAAAAAAAGTCCATTGGCTTCAGTGACAGTGCTGATGTCAGACTACTATACACCAGAAGAATAGGAAGAGGACACCAAAGACAAAATTCATCCACTAAACCATTTTGCTAACCCTGACTGAATTCAAGACTAAAACCACAATCTAGCTAACCAACTTTGGGGTTTAGATTTATAAGCAATAGCTTTTTAACTAATGTTTTAGAATACTATTTCTGTTATTTTTAACATGTAACCTACTGTTATGAAGAATAACAAAAGAAAATTAAGAATCATATGTTATCATTAGGCATTAAAGTGCATGCCTTCTATGATATTCAATAGCTTGGCATATAAAGGATTAAAGATAACATAAATACAATTTATAACCAGGCATAGCAGTCATTGGATTTGCCCTACAAATCATTTGGTTGAGGCACATTGAATTCATATTTTAAAACATTCATTACAGTTAGAGAATTCAGAAAAAGAAGTATGAAGAAGAACTCAGGCTTAGGAATGAGTGACTATGTAAGAAATGGCAGGGGGTAGTGGGGAAATTGATATTTAGGATCTTCAAGATACCTGAGGGATTTTGAGGAAGAGAGTAGATAAAATACTGACTTTTGTGATTAAGGTACAGTTTAGATGAATTCCATTTTTGTTTTGTCCACATTCAGCCAGTATTTACTAAATGTTTACCATATACAAGGACTGATGCTTTGAAAGGATAAATAAGTCAAATACTTTGCTCTTAAAAAATTAGCAAGGGATTTAAGACATTTACTATAATCATAAAATAAAATAGCATATAAGTACATATAAGTGGTATAAATTAGCTGATGTGAAAATTCCTAGATGGCAGAAATTATTTCTAATGGAGGAAGATCAGGGGAAGGCAGCATGCTTTTAAAGGTAGAGCTTAAAGGATGAGTAAGATAATATTGTTCTTACTAGGATTATTATTACTGTTTTGTCATTCTCCTTTTTCATCAATACCATTGCTATGTGATGATGAGAGAATAACATTTCAAATACATCAAATGATATGAGTAATAGTGAAGAAGCCAAAAAATAGAGTGTATTCTAATGGAAATTAAGTTGATTAGTTGGTTTAACTGTGGAAGGTGAATTTTGTTAGGTGAGGCTGCAAAGTTAATTTGAATTGATTATAGAGGGCCTTTAATGCCTAAATAAAATTTTGTACTTGATCTGGTAGGCTGTGTGTGTGGAGTACTTGAAGATTTGCAAATGAGAATGACATGAACATATTAGGGGAGATTTTTCTGTTGGTAATGTGTAGGAGAGATTGGAGGTGGAAGAAACTGGAAGCTGGCAGATTGGTTACAAGACTTTTGCAATAGTTCAGGGAAGAGATAATGAGGGCCCAAGTTAGGGTGGAGGTAGTGGGAATGGAAAGGAGGAGGCTGATTCAAGAGATAGCCCAGGGCTTGAATTACTATTTGGCACAGAGGAGTCTCATTTGTTATTGGAATTAACCAGACAAATCACTCCATCAGTTTAGAACATCTATGCACAACCACCCACAGCCCAGAGAAAGAACCATCAATCTGTCAGTCCTTTCTGTGGCTGGGCCAGGTGTGCTTCCTCCCTACTTTGGTAATTCTATGGAAAATCTTAGCAAATACTTTGTGCTTCTGGCATTATTATGGTTATTTTCCATTCCTGTCTTTCAGATCTCTTTTGGCCTATTACATAGACATTGTCCTACTTGTTTAGTATCTAGGGAGTCCAATCTAATTTGGGACCCTTTCAGACTCTTCCACACTTGTTTATCACTCCTAGGAGAGCCCAGAAACTGATGGAGGAGTTAGCTCAGACTCAGTGTAGCTTCAACATTTTTTCTCATTCTAGCCAACAACTGTGTGTTACCTATGCACATAACACATATAGACATGTATAGAACTATATACATCACTTGCACATCATCCAAAGGCTTGCTTGACAGATTCATGCATGTGTCATTGAGGTATCTCTTATCTCTTCAAATTCATTACTTTTTTATAAAGTCAAGCCCCCCTCTTTTATCAATTAATCTTTTGGAAACATACCTCCAATTAGTCAAAGGATATTCATTGAATACATGCTCTGTGTAAAGGATTATACTAGATGCTGACTTCTTACTTGACCTTTTCTGATTATTCTAACTTCATTAGGGATTCAATTTCCCTGCCTCCTAAAGCCCATCTCTATATCTCTCAGATTGGAACTTGACTATCTGGAGAAGATTTCAAATGGAAGAGGAATTTTAGGAGTGTCTTCAGTTTTTCTTTCATTGAAGCCTAGTGCTTAGCACAATTCCTAGTACATAGTAGTTGCTCAATAAATACCTGTTGACTTGAACTTCACATATTTATGAAAAATATAATTGTCCATGGATCTTACTTTCTAATGACATTGACTTGCTTATGTAAAACAAATATTGTAAATGAGAATGATTTAATTCCCTAGGAAATTCTTCAATGGTGTAATCTCTTCAATACAGCAATCCCTTCAATACAGCAACATCCTTCTGTCTGCATTATGATTATTGACTAAAAAAACCTGTTAATCTTATTTTTATTCTCATCCAAATTGATTTCATATTGATAGCATTGAACTACAACTGTGCGGAAGATGGTAGACTGAGATCCATAGACTAAATTTGATCCATTCAAGAGAAATGCTAATTAAGGCAGATTTCTAAGTCACAGCATTGGAAGACACTTTATTTCTCCTACATTTTTGCCTTATCAACATTTTTTATCAAGTTCATGTTGATGCCAAAATTGCATTCTTCTTCCACTCCTCACCTCTCCTTAAGAAGCTATACACCTAAATGTAGTTCAGTGGATGAATCATTTCCAACCCCAGTCAGAGGAAATGCTCTGTTATTGTTGAACCATTGAGTGATAAGTGTTTTTAAAGTTAGAGGTTATAAGTTCCATTTCAGATGTTGGGTGAGAACAGGCATTGCTGAATTCAGAGCAACTCTTAGTTGGCCCTTTGAACAGCTTATATTATTTCCCCAATGAAACCTGAGCTAAAATCAATGACATTGATCCAACTATTATTGAATATCATATCTTTCAATATCCAAACTCTGACTGTTGAGACTGGAGACATTTGTGTCGATGAAATCTAGATTTTTTTTTTCCTCCCTCTAATTAAAGTTTATCCCTTTTATTCTTAAAGGAGTTTCTTCGACTGTAATTAATTGATAACTAATTCCTTGAAGTCAAATTCTATTTTATTTAAGATATTAACAATAGAAGATCCAAAGCCAATAGCACACCAGCTATTGTAGTTTATACAAAAGTATATACTTTGAGAGAATTTCAAACAAAGCACACATACACCAAAAGAAACAAAAGCCGTATTACATGACTCCTTTTTCCTGGATGTAAAAAATTCTTGAGATTCATGAAAAATCCAGTAGATTAATACCTTCTTCCTTCTCCTACCATACCTACAATGGTGCCCCCCTTTTAGATTTTCTGCATTAAAACCCTATTAGATTTCAGGAGAGTTAATATCTTATCTTTCACTTGTGCTGGTGTATTTACTTTATGTCCTTGTAAATTTATGCAGCTGGGAAGCATACATTCTGAGTGAATGAATGCTAGGCCCATCCTTCCATGATGCTCTTGCTGTTTTGTCTATTGCTACAAGTTGTTTTCAAGCGAAATATGCCACGATGATATTTTTCTAAAGACCTTTGAAGTCTTCTTCGACTTTCTACTATTTCATAGGTTTCTCAGAAAGGGTGGTCTAAGCAATGGGATATGAGGTACTTCTGTATGTGGGGGAAGGGTTGGCTTCTTGTATAAGCAGTTGCTTTAGAATAAAAGAGAGGAACAGAAGGAAAAAAAAAAGATACATAAAATTCAGCCTAGGTAAGCAATAGATAGGTGATTTTGTCAGCACGGCATGATAAATGAAAGGGCCCTAGTGGCCCTCTTATTTGTTTAGGCCTCCTGTTTCTGCAGCAACTCTGCACAAAACTAGCATTGAAGTATCTACCACTAAAACATAACATAACCTAACAATGATCAGCCCACAGGGCATTTCTAAGAGAAGGCCAGATTGTTCTGCTGGGGAAGTGCTCGAGCTCGAGATGTCCAGAGACATAAAGAAAAGCATGGATTGCGGAAGACTTTCCAGTACATTAGTTGTATTTGAAAGGAACTGACCGCTCTTACATTAATATTGCCTTGTCCTCCGGAGCGACATATGGGAAAGCGCTGTAGGAGCCTGTCTGCAGACTTTTCTGGTTTCTTCTTTCCCATCTTGAGGCGAGGAGAGTTGAAGCAAGAAATAGGACCAGCCTCTCCCCTCCTGAATCGCAGAGGGTTTTTTTGCATATGTTTTTTTGTAGCTACTTCACTCCTCTGCCATGCAGATGACTGAGCAATTACAACCCATTGCTTGTTTTGTGTGTGCGTGCACTATTTGTAAAACCACTACAGAATGTTTACCTTGCGAACTGCAGTGACATTAAACATTTTGTACAGCACCTAGGCCATTTGTCGTTAAGCAATTCTCGGCTAATGGCTTTAAAGTGCTCTTACTATTGTGACTCCAGAGGATATTTCAGTGCCATCCAAAAGACTGTTATTTACGCTGTATTGGATTCATTTATTCACATGGTATATTTTAAGCAAAGACAAACAGAGTGGTCAATTAGTGAATGTTAGTCAGTTAGTAAATGAAAGTAAATGGAAATAAAACATTGATGAAAAGTCCTTGTGAGAATTCTTGGGGATAAAGAGCGTGCAAGTATTCATATGAATGTAATCGTTTTCTTCCTTAATAATGCCTTATAGCTAGAGTAATCATTTGCTCTATTAAGAGACTTTTAAGTTACTTTTCACTAATGATATCTTTCATGATCCTCTTTTTGAAGGTTCAGATTATATTGACTTATAAGCACCACCTCGATGATGATGATGATGATGATGATGATGATGATGATATTTTGCATTTGTGAGGTGTTTGATATTTTGGAAAAGTATTCTTGCAACTGTAAAGTCATGTGAATTCAAGTTGACCAGGTGGGAGAAGGAATAGGAAGGGCATTGGTCTCATAAAACTCAGGTTTAGGTCAACTGTGATTTTCTGTGCAATTTGGGACAAATCCCTTAACTTCTCTTCACCTCACTGTCTTGATATATTAAACAGTACTGATAATGCCTATTTTGTCAAATTTATATAGTTTATCATGAGGATAAAATGCAAAAAGAAAATAAATGAATGAAACTTTGGTAAAGGAACACAATTGAAAATGAATCTTTTTTTAGTATTTTTACACAGCAATAACAAAGACCACTTAGAAATAATTAAAAAAGAACATCCATAAAAACAATAGAAATAATAACATGTCAGATTATCTAACATATAATCCAAGTTTATATAAATATATTGCAGAACATGCTTTACAGATGTAAAAAATGAAAATAACTAGAAGTGTATTCATGGTTGGGCTTCACCAATATAATAAAATATTATGACAGTAGGGAAATAATGTATAGGTTTAATGTATACAAGAAAAATATCAAAGGATCACTTTATTATAACAAACAGTAAAAATAATAAGAAAATTAATTTAGAACAATATAATATATAGAATTTTAAAAGAAATTAAGGGAGGAAAGTAAAGAATGAAGGGGTGATTTCATCTTTCCATTTTTAAATTATGAAGTTAAACATCAAATAAAATGAACATTCTATATACATTGTGTAATATGAATTTCTGAATCTTCATCATATAGAGCTTTCTTTTCTTTTTAAATATATAGTAAATTTGATGTATAAGTTTCAAAAGTATGCAGATTACCTGTGATTCCTTCTAGTGTCCCTTCTGTTGCTTTCTCATTTTTGTTCATTTGCTTTGTTTGGGAACTTTAGGATAATCTTTATCTTTCTTTTATCTCCTTCCTCCCTTAATTGAAAAAACAAACACAAAAAAAAGAAAAACAAAAGAAAAACAAAATCATTGCTGAAAATATGTATAGCCAAACAAAAGAAACTCCTACATTGACCATTTTTTAAAAATGAATGTTTCGTTTTGTTTGATGATATATTCTGAGTCTTTCAAAGTTGTTTTTCTTTATATTATTTTTGTAGAAATCATTTCTTTGGTTCTATTAATTTCAATCTGTATCAATTAATACTCATCTTCAGAGTTTATTTGACATAATAAAATTCCATTATATTCATATAGCATATTTTGTTCAGTTGTTTCCTAAGCGATGGCTACCTCCTTAAATTCTTGGCTACTATATATAAAAAAGCTACTATAAATATCTTTGTACATATGGTTCCTTTTCTTCTTTCTCTGGTAGCTCTGAAGTATAAGACTAGTAGTACTATTACTGGATTAAAGGTTATACATAGTTTGGTATCTTTGGGGTCATAGTTCCAAATCTATTTCCAGAATTTTGGGACCAATCCATAGTTCTATTACCAGTCCATTATTCTGTCTTCTCAACTCCCCTCTACCAATTTAACTGTGATTTTTCTTTTTTTTTTTTTGGCATTTTTATCAATCTAATGTGTATGAGGTAGAACTTCAGAATTGTTTTTATTTGAATTTCTCCAATAATTAATGAACAAAATATTTTTAAATATTTGGTCATTGATATTTTGGATTTCTTCCTTTTAAATTATAATTTCATATCTTTTTAGTCATTTAGCAATTGGCAAAAAGCTCTTATACATTTGAATCAATTCTTTGTATATCTTAAAAATGAAACTTTTGTTAGAGAAACTTGCTGTGAAGGTATGTTTCACAATTTAAAAATTTATCTTTTTAGGGATAGCTGGGTAGCTCAGTGGATTGAGAGCAAGGCCTAGAGACAGGAGGTCCTAGGTTCAAATCTGACCTCAGACACTTCCCAGCTATGTGACCCTGGGCAAGTCACTTAATCCCCATTGCCTAGCCCTTACGACTCTTCTGCCTTGGAGCCAATACACAGTATTGACTCCAAGATGAAAGAAAAGGTTTTTTTAAATTATCTTTTAATTTAAGGTGCATTTATTTTGTTTGTCCAAAAACTTAAATTTTTGGTAATCAAACCATTTATTTTGTATTCTGTAGTACTCTAAATTTTTCTTGTTTATGATCTCTTTCCTTACCCAGAAGTCTGAAACCACCAACTGTTTTACTTAATTCTATTTTTTTTAATTATATGACCTTTTATCATGTATCTATTTGGACCTTATTTTGGTTTATAGAAGGAAATGTTGATAATAGATCTAATTTATGCCATATTGTTTTCCATTTTTCCCAGTAATTTTGTTTTCTTTTGTTTTATATAGTAATTTCTTATTCTAGTACACAGGCTTTATTAGACAGCAGGCAACTTTTGCTTTTATATTTAGTGTATCTAATCTTTTTTTTTTTTTTTAAACCCTTGTACTTCGGTGTATTGTCTCATAGGTGGAAGATTGGTAAGGGTGGGCAATGGGGGTCAAGTGACTTGCCCAGGGTCATACAGCTGGGAAGTGGCTGAGGCCGGGTTTGAACCTAGGACCTCCTGTCTCTAGGCCTGACTCTCACTCCACTGAGCTACCCAGCTGCCCTCTAGTGTATCTAATCTTATCTATTGCTTATCCTCTCTTTTTTTAAAATCAGGTCATATAGTTTTGATTTTTACTACTTTGTAATGTTGTTTGAGATCTGGTACTGGTTGGCTCACTTATTTCCCATTTAAAAAAAAATTCTCTGAGATTCTTGACTTTTTTTTCTCCACTAATTTCATCATATAAATTTTCTAACTGTATAAAGTAATCCTTTGGTAGTTTGATTTGTATGACACTGAAGTTAATAAATTAACTTTGGTAGCATTGTCATCTTTTATTATATTTGTCCAATATACCATGAACAATTAATAATCCCTGCTTTATTTAGGTATAGCTATTTCTGTAATGGGTGTTTTGCATATGTATTCATAAAGTTCCTATTTGTATCCTTATAGCTAGACTAAAATATTTTATACATCCTCTGCTTATAATGAAAGATATTTTAGTGCCTTTTCCTTTTGGGTTTTGTGAATAATACCACAATGCTGATGCTTTATGTGGAATTATTTATATTCCCTATCTTTATCTAAGTTGTTTCAATTAATTTTTTTAATAGTTAACAAGACAACACGGATATTAGACAAGAGTACAATGACACGTAGTTTCTCTAGGCATGTTCTCCCTCCACACCATCATTTCATATATTTAAGCATCTAGACATTAGGACCAGATATGGAAAAGGACCTGATGGCTCACCTGGTATTCAGGAATCCACCAAATCTGAGAGACTTCTACCTGTCCATTATTGGGTCTAACTATTCTTTTTTCAGTTCATCTTATCCTTTGCACAAAGTGATACTTTTAATTCTCTGTACATATGTTCATTTCCTCAGGGATTTTTTGGTCATATTATAATGTTTTTATATGTTATATAATATGTATTATAATTTATAATGCTTTTATACTTTATTAAATAATATGATGATAGACGTCCTTGATTTGCCTTTCATCTTAATGGAAAAGACTCTGTTCAATCTCATTACATAAATTATAATTGTTTAAATATATATTATTATTATGAGACAAAGACTGATTATGATATTGAAGAAAAGTCGACTTAGTTGAATGTTTTAGGTGTATTTGAACAGAAATGAGTGTTATACTTTATCCAAAGCTTTTTATGCATATCTGAATGGTAAAAAAAGAGACAGACAAAATTGAAAACTAAAACAACAACAATGAATTAATAAATAAAAAATTGGAGCATTTTAAAAATAATAAAATAGAAAAAATTAGTTAATTTTGTTAAATAAAAGGAAGAGGGAAAACAAATTACTAGTGCCAAAAATGAAAAAGGAATACACATTAAATGAGTAGGGGAAAAAAGGGAATTATTAGAAACTACATATGTTCTAATAAACCTGACAGCTTAAATTAAGAATATTTGTAAAAATATAAAATACCAAGAGCAAAAAATACTAAACTTAAAAAACCAAATTTAAGAAAAAGAAAATGAAAAAGCCATGAATGAACTCCCCAGAGAAGAAAATAACAATAGAAGAGTACTGGGATTTACAAAAACAATTCTATCACATATTCAAGAATAATTCCTATACCTAAACTGCTTGTAGAACAGAACCAGGAGAATGTTGTACACAGGTAACAACAATAATGTATGATGATCAGCTTTGAATGACACTTATTAACAAAGCAAAGATTCAGGACAACTTCAAGGGACTCATGATTTTGGTACGACAGGTCAGTGGACCTCTGGTGGCTCAGTACTCTGACTTTGGTAATATTCCTTGCTTCCTCACTCTTATGAAGCCAAGTAAGAAAGCAAGAGGGCTCATTTTGGCAGTTAGTGCATTTTTTTTAAACCCTTAACTTCTGTGTATTGGCTCCTTGGTAGAAGTGTGGTAAGGGTGGGCAATGGGGGTCAAGTGACTTACCCCGGGCCACACAGCTGGGAAGTGTCTGAGGCCGGATTTGAACCTAGGACCTCCTGTCTCTAGGCCTGACTCTCAATCCACTGACCTACCCAGCTGCCCCCAGTTAGTGCATTTTTAATGCATTTCTGTACTTTCTACATTATTTAGGTTCAAGCAAAGCACAGGGCAGATGCTAGTAAGACACAACTCCAAATGACCAATTTCCCATTACATTTATTTTTACTTTACAGATGAGGAAACTGAGGCCTGCAGAGAATGTGTTTAAGATCAACAGGAACAATAAAAAAATCTGAATGTTTCTTCAGGCAATAGAGGACAGAAATAATTGGAAAAAAAGACATCTCTTCTCCATATAATATCTGAGTATTTGATTAACACCTTTGTGTCTCTCTCTGCCTCTCTCTTTTTATTCCTCTTCCTTTTAGCTGTCTCTCTCTGTCTCTGTCTCTGTCTTGTCTGTCTGTCTGTCTGTCTCTCTCTCTCTGCCTCTGTTTCTCTCTCTCTTTCCTTCCTCCTTTATTTTCTTTTTTTCATCTAATAGGTATAAATTGAAAAATATGAATTGAAAAATCCAAGGTCCACATATTCTTTATGTTTATACCACATTTAATAATAGTTTTATATATCTTATTTAATAAGTACTTTATGATATATAAATGCTAACATATGCATATAGAATTATATATATATATATATATAACCATGAAATTTTATGTGTATATAGGCATATGTGTACATAGATATATGTATATATAGAACATTCTGGATGTGTATGATGTGTATATATGCATGAATATACAGACAAAATATGTACACATACATACCCACATAAAATATATACACATAGACACACTCAAAAAAAATTGTACAGATCTAGAGCCAGGAAGGCTTTCAGAAGCCAGTTCTTCCAATTCCCCTCCTTAGAGATGAGAAAAGCAAAGGTCAGAGAAGCTAAATGCTTTGCCTAAGATTATCCAGGGAATCAGCACTTGAGGTAGGATTTGAGCCTAGGTAGGACCTCCTGCTCTAGGGCCAGAGTTCTTTCCAATGTAATTCAATTCCCTGTAGGTCTTTAGAGTTACCAAATATTTCCACATATGCCATTTCATTCAGTCTTTACAACAATCCTGAAAGGTAAGTGGTACCAATATTTTTATGCTCTTTTTACACATGATGAGATGGATGCTAAGAGACATGTAGCAATATGCCCAATCTCATGCTAGTAAGTAGCAAGGCTGAGGCTTGAACCAAGAACTTGAATTTAAAAATACATAATATAAATATAAGTAAATTAATATACCTATATCACCTAAATAGAAATATAGAGAAATAAAATATAAATACATATACATATATCTTATAAATCTAATGTTTTTCTAACTCTTCCAAACTGCCACTTACCCCCACCCCCAATTCCCAGTCTCTGAAAGTGTTTGAAAAATAGTAACTAAAGTGTGAATAAAAATAGAACTGGGGAAAAATAAAATTCCTCTTTCAGCATTTCTTTATTTTATCAATGAATGCTTTCACTTTTACATATGCTTTTGCATTCCCTGTCTATTATGTATGCAGAATGAGCCATTGAAATCGCAGAAGTGAAAATGTTATTCCGTATACTTTCCTATGATTAATTGACTCTGCTTCAATTTTGAATGAGGTTTAAGTTTGTTTTCCCCTTTTATATTTTGTAGAAAGCACACATGGGATCTTTCTGTGATTACTCAGTCTTATAAGAACACCCAGATGAGTCTGCCAAGCTTGTCTCTGTCCAGGTGTCTTATTCAACTTAGGAAAGCTAAGCCATTTATCCATTTTACAAGTACTGCTCCACAATAGAAAGTCAAAGAAGGCTTCATTGCCATCCTGCCTTTCCCCAGAGTGCCAGGAATGACTGTTAACCCTCCAGGAGAGCCCTAGGAGATGTGTAGCAACAAAAGCATATTTTAGCAACATTTGTATGCAGATGGGCTAGAATGCCAGAAATACAGGCCCTGATAAGCAAGTTCATAGCCTTGATCCTTCCCCAGTACCTAACAAATGGAGATATTGGCATTTCGTTTGATGTTAAAATTGTCTGCATCCAATTACAGGTGGTTACAAGGTGACTTGGCTCAAAATTTAGTTCCCAGTGAAATGTATTAATTGTTTTTATTGCCAGACTTTGAGAGGCCTTGTTAAAATTGTGTTTCTTGAAGTTAATGTTGATGGCGGCCCCAGATCTTGTTTGAAGAGATAGCTAATTTCCAGCCCTCAAGTTCTTAGCACAAAACCAATATAAAGCTACACATAAACAAGCTCACATATTGATTGAAAGGGCTCTTGAGGACCCAAACAAGAGGCTCAGAGTAAATATCTGATGCCAAGACAAGAGATCTGCTCCAGTTTACTGCCTCGAATGTCTACCAGGTGTTTGCAGTTTTGTACATGTTGCTGTACATGCCGGTCATCAAAAGAGATTTCTACCCTGCAAAAGTGAATTCATCAGAACCCATCAGAAACTGACTAAAGCACGTAAATAGGAGTGGAAGCAAGAACAAACATGTCGGATGTCTGAATGGTTTTCCAAAAACAAGTGATACTTTTACAAGAAGTGTAGTCAAAATAGAACATGCGGGGGGGAAAAAAATCATACAGGCTAAATTCCTACTTTTGTTTGGAAAATGGGAATGTAGTAAAGAACCAGAGGTACTGACAAAATGTATTAATCCACCAGCAAGCCTAACTTTGAGATGAGATAGGGAAATAACTGTTTTTATGGTTAATCCCAATTTGGAGCATAAGAGACCTTAGGGAATTGTAGACCTAGGGCTGGAAGGGAACATAAAGGTGACCCAGTCTGACCCTTCATTTTACAGTCAGGTTAAGTGACTTGCTGAAAGGTCTCCTTGCAGGTATGCATCAGAAGACAGGAACTCATATCTTCTGACCTCAAAGCCACTGACCAGCAGGATGACCTGCTTGGATTTTATTCAATTCTGTTTGGATTTAATGGAAATCACCTTAAAAGAGTCAAGAAAAAATGGGTTCAAAACCTGCCTCTGGCAAGTAAATATCTGTGTAACTTTGGGCAAACTACTTAACCTCTCAGTTTCTCAGGTGGTTCTCAAGATTTAATGGAAAGAATGATGCTGTTTTTATAAGACACCAATGATGAATGAGACAGGCCAGTTATTAATTCAGGCCAAAAACTATGTAAAGACTTTTTCCATATTTTAAACATTAATACTAGAAGAGAGCAACCCTCATACCATGTGGAGGAAGGTCAAAGGGTATCACTGGCTACAAATCACACTTTGAAGATCACTGGACCAGTAATAATCTTTTTTGCTGTAGGAGTATAATGTAATATTGAAAAATTAATACTATGCCAAATATTACATGGTAAATATATTTAGAAATTTGTTTGGAAATATAATATTAATTAAAAAACAAGATTATTGTGGTCACTGTTTATAAAATAATTAACCTGTAAGTAACGAGGATGATTGTAGCTTTTAACAATTTAATTTTAATGTAAATATAGTCTAAGAAAGAAATAAGGAGGGAAGGAAAATTTCCTCCTAGCCTAACACCTTATCTTACCAGCCCACAAGAGTGTCTTTCATCCTTGCCACCAACACCGAATCACAGAAACACCCCCCCCCCCAGCTAAAAATTTCCAGAGGAAAAAACCCAGCCTCATCCACTGTCTCCTTTTTATAGTCCTCCTTCTCTACATCACATTCTTTCCCTCTGCTCTGGTCTCTCACATCTAAGGAATCAATGAAAGTCTCTCTGACCCAGACCAGTAACCCCTAGTTCTGGGTCGCTAATGGGCTGGCTCAGATAAGCAGAGAGTTCTTGTCTCTGGGAGGAAGGGGTTCCCTTTATATAATAATTAAGCATGTTCAGATTTGGATATTAGTTTGTTTTTAGAGAATTAAAATAAAGAATTTCCCTTCATTTCTGACGAAAAAGAGAGTCTTCATAACTTGGGAATTATCTTGGCACATCTAGAACTAGGAACTGTCTGTATAGGTGTCATATTCTCCTCAGCAGAAGGACATGTCTTTGTCTAATTAGTTTGTGTTTTTATGAGAGTAAATGTGTAGTCATTTATCAATACATCTACCACTAAAATGCTGACAAATCAAGTCATCTGTAAAGGGGAAGAGGAGGGAAAGAGAATGCCAGTAATGGATATCTCAGACTTTAAAGGTATTCAACTTCAGAGTCTTTTTAGGGATAAACTATATTAAATCTTAATTGTTTCATAAGATCATAGATTTGGAGCTTTAAAGGATGCCAGAGGTCACATATTTCAACACTCATTTTCAAGATGAGGAAGATGAAGTCCCAAGAGACTGAAGGATTTGTTTAAGGTTGTACAACTAAATGACAAACTGAAGATTAGGAACTAGTTAGTTGTTCCAATTTCAAACCCCAAACTCTTTCCTAAAGACAGTTCTTTATATTACATATCAACATAGTGCCATCCAGGAGTAAGTTCCCCCAAGATTTCATCAGTACAGAGAGTTACATTCAATAATGCAGATAGGCAACTTGGGGGGAATTTAATTTCAGAGATCCACCAGAGATACTGAGACATTAAGCAGTCAGTCACACAGCTATTTACATGCCAGAGGCAGGTTTTGAACCCATTTCTTCCTGACTCTTTTAAGATGATTTTCTATTTAGTAACCCACACTACCTCTCCTCTAGAGATAAATCCAGAAATGATATCATTGTTTACTTCATCCCTTATTGCTCTCTGAGAATCTCGTCTCTGACTTAAGAAGTCACAAATAACTAACATTTATAAAGTGCCTACTTTATAATATACCAGGTAGGAGGCTACGAGTTTTATAAATATTTCATTTGATCCTCAATACAATACTGAGAGGTCAATACTATTATTATCCCCATTTTACAAATGAAGAAACTGAGATGAGCAAAAATCGAATGACTTAGCCAGGGTCACACAGTTGGTAAGTGTCTGAGGCCATATATAAACTCAGATCTTCCTGACTTCAAGCCTGACGCTCTAGCCGCTGCACCACATAACTGCTGCCACCTGGTAAATGCCTTAAGTTGAAGTTTCCCTTTTTAAATAGCTAATTAAATTGTCTTTCTTCACTTAGTTAAGTACCAGACACTGTGGCTGAGAGCTGGGGACACATAGAAAGGCAGAAACACTCCCTAAAGAGCTCAGTTCTAATGGGGAAGACAATATGCAAAAATGAATGTACACACAAAATACACACACGTGTGCAGTGTAAGTGGAAGCGATTCTCAGGGGAAAGACTAGTAGGGGAAATGAGAAGCAGGAGGGTAAGACCAGGAAAGGCAATGCCACCTGCTTTCTGTAAATACTCCAAGGATCATCGATTCCTTTAGTCTTTATTCTTGCTAATTGCAGCCCTTCTTTGTCTGGGTTGGTCTTTAAGTGCTTTTTGGCCCAAACTTCCATCCTGAAGTTAAACTGATGAGGAATCTTTAAAAACTGAGCAAAACTCATCCTTAGACAAATGACAGACCATTCTAAGGTCTGACTAGTCCTTTCCAGCTTGACAGAACTGATTAAGAGTGCGTGCTCCTTTGAAACATCCCTCAAGAAACCAAAGCTGTCTCCACAAAAAAAGAGGTGACTGGTGGACATCTGTGAATTGAAAGGCTAATTCAGAAAATGGAAAAGAGGACTCTATTTTCTATTGTTTTAATATTCCTAAGCCATCAAATCACTTCTCATTTTTATCTTTTGCCATGGTAAGCACCCCTTCCCTCTTTGCTCTGTCCTCATAGGGCCTCTGATGGTTCAGCACGTTCATCCTGTCTGGTCCTCTCCTTTGGGCACTTCACAGTTTCTTCATATTAAAATATGCTGCACCAGGTATCTCCAAGAACCATTTCAAGGTTCTTCAATATCAGATTACAAGATATGTCAGCCTCACAATGCTTTGGTTGTGTCTTTTTTTTTTCTTTTGGCTGCTAAGAGAACTAAAAAATTGATAAAGTCTTGAGAAGGTGGTTTCTTGGTCCATTATTATGCTGGAATTCTTGTACTCTTTTAGGGAGAAGATTTTTCAGTTTGCCATTCAGTAATCTATAGTAACATCACAGCACATCCTTTTTTAAGAAAATGCAAAATCACTGACCTAAATTTTTCATCTTCTTTGCTGTAAACTTTCCATGTGAAGAACTATTTTAAAACCAGTGCCTGGAATAATATTAAGAATGATGGATTAGAACTCTATAGCACTTTTAAACTATTATCCTATGAAATAAATAGTACATGTATAATTATTACCATTTTATTGATAGAACAGAGGAGGCTTTTATGCCCATGATCACAAAGTGTGCTGTGAGTTGGCTCAGTGGATAGTGCTGGGTTTGGAGTTAGGAAGCCCTGAGTTCAAATCTGGTCTCCAACACCAGCTGTGCCACCCAAGGCAAGTCAGTTAACCCATTGGCCTCAGTTTCCAAATCCGTAAAATGAGTTGGAGAAGGAAGTGGCAAATAATCTAGTATCTTTGCCAAGAAAACTCTAAATGGAGTCATGAAGAGTCAGACATGACTGAATAACAACAAGAAGGTAAGAAGATGGCACAAATGCAACTTTAGCATAGGCTTTTTGAGTTAGGACCTTTGAGTTTCTGTCTACACTATTGTGTTTTTCAGTTTGATGAGAAAAGAGGCACACAAATGGAGGAAATAATCAATCTAGCTTTCTTATTCCTGCATTTCTCTATTCCACTCATAAAGAATGTACTTTTAGTTTTGGCTATGGCATAGTCAAAAAATAACAGCCCTCAAAAACCATGGGAAGCCGTGGGTTCAGATTCCAGCTCTGAGATTTCCTGGTATTGTGACCTAGGACAAGTCATGAAGTTATTAGTACCCTAGGCAGTTCTCTGAAACTTAATTCAGAGAAGTCACTAATATACTTCCAAAGGAGTTTCTGTATATTTTAATGAAATCACAGACCCTATCCCTATCTCTAAACTCTCTTTCACTTTGAGAACAATTGCATTTATTATGCATAAATATTATGCATAAATCTCAAACCAAGAGAAAATGAAGAGAGAAATGTCTCCATTTCAGTCTTCTGTCAGGTGTGAAAGTGAATAAGGAATTCACAAGTTATATAAGGGAAAATTAATTTCACTTCTATGGAAAACAAATCCTTTATTGTTTTTTTTAAACCCTTAATTTCGGTGTATTGTCTCATAGGTGGAAGAGTGGTAAGGGTGGGCAATGGGGGTCAAGTGACTTGCCCAGGGTCACACAGCTGGGAAGTGTCTGAGGCCGGGTTTGAACCTAGGACCTCCTGTTTCTAGGCCTGACTCTCACTCCACTGAGCTACCCAGCTGCCCCTGTTTTGTTTTGTTTTTAAATTTTTTTTAAACCCTTAACTTCTGTTTATTGGTTCATAGGTGGAAGAGTGGCAAGGGTGGGCAATGGGGGTCAAGTGACTTGCCCAGGGTCACACAGCTGGGAAGTGTCTGAGGCCAGATTTGAACCTAGGACCTCCCATCTCTAGGCCTGACTCTCAATCCACTGAGCTACCCAGCTGCCCCCTGGTTTTGTTTTTTTAAAGCACTACCTATTTGGCATCAGTTTATTTCTTTGTCAAATTCCTTTATTAACTTTCTAATTCCCTTATGATCACTATTCTTATTCATAATATTTAAATTCCATATTTTATTTATTTGATTATTTTCAGCATTTTTTTCATCCAAATAACAGCAAACGGTGAGGATTTGATTTTCTTTTGTCTGTCTTCATTCTTTGTTCATGGGATTTTTCTATTCATTGATATTTGTATTTACTTTTCAGTTCTTTTTTTTTTTTAATTTTTATTTTGAATATTTTCCCATAGTTACATGTTTCATGTTCTTTCCCTCTCCTCAAACCCCCCCCGAACTCCCTTTAGCCCATGCACAATTCCACTGGGTTTTACATGTATCATTGATTAAGACCTAATTCCATATTATTGATAGTTGGGCTAGACTTACCGTTTAGTATCTACATCCCCAATAATATCCCCATCAGCCCATGTGTTCAAGCTACTTTTCAGTTCTTAATAGAAGTCCTCTACCTGCTCATTGCAATGAGAGTTTAGCCAAATCTCTCAAGGTTATTGTAAGAAAAACATTATGAAAACCTTAACATACTAATGTTACTCACTAATGTCAGCTACGGTGAGATTTTAAATGTTTAATAGGGAGCAGATATCCCAAATAAACAGGGAGATAGTAAGTGATTCCCTAGGTCTGGATGAGCTACATCATCAGTGTTGAGAGAACTAGGAAATAGATTGCACAGTCTCTTTTGCTGACTTCTCATCATTAAAGATAACAGGAAAGGTTTTGAAATTAGTGTTGTCCCCAGACATGCTACTTTTTTGTCTCATATAAGAGCCTAGGCCAAAAACTTTTCTCATCTATCTCACCTCAAATTTTGGAGCAATGGCTTCATGCTTTCTCCTCAAGAAACAACTCTTCAGGTGAGCTCCTACCCCACCCTTACCCCTTAACCCTTCATACTTCACTTTCTAAGAACAAAAATTATTAGTTAATAAAGTCATAATTATTTTGACACATGGCTTTTTATTACTACTGGAATATATGTAAGGAAATATTTTTTCTTAATCTATTTAGTCATGCTTTCAGGAATTTAAAACCAAAATTTAAAAATTTAAAATATTCCCCCTCCAATTCCCTTGTCCCCCTCCCCACCCCAATATACTTTCAAATCTTGGTCTGTGTAATGCTGCCACTGGGGCTTGCCTGATTCAGTCAGATTCTTTTTTTTTTTTTTAAATCCTTACCTTCTGTCTTGGAGTCAATACTGTGTATTGGCTCCAAGGTAGAAGAGTGGTAAGGGTAGGCAATGGGGGTCAAGTGACTTGCCCAGGGTCACACAGCTAGGAAGTAGCTGAGGCTAGATTTGAACCTAGGACCTCCCTTCTCCAGGCCTGACTCTCAATCCACTGAGCTACCCAGTTGCCCCCTCAGTCAGATTCTTAACAGTGGGCTGAGTGTAGGAATTTGATCTACAACTGGAAGAAATTAAAATCAAAGACCACTGGCTCTGGGTCAGAGGACCTAGACTCAAATACTGCCTCTTCTGTTTACTACTGCTCTGATTCTGAACAAGTGCTTAAGTCTTTGTTTTTCATCATTCCTATCTATAAATTGAAGGAATTGTACTGTATGTACATTGAATTCCTTGGTATTTTGTTCCCCAAATTTTATAGCTATAAGTAGGAAATAATATGGAAGAAGATGTTCAATTTTTTTTCAATGTGTTGGTTGAGCAAAAAATATATTTTCTCATGCTCCAAATTTGACTGAAAAGAAAGCTATGAGAGACCACACAGGTATTTGGCCACATAAAAATAAATAATTCAATTCAACAAACATTTGTTAAGCACATGATATGTTCAGTGCTTTCAGGACACAAAAACACAAATTAAAATCATTCTTTCCCATAAGGAGCTTATGTCTTCTGAAGGCATGCAAAATGTATGTAGACAAATACTAAATAAGTACACTATAATAAGTGATTTCAAGAAGGAAAATACCTTTAGAACTAGGGGGAATTGGAAAGATCTCATACATATATGATCATGAAATCATGAATTCATTATTTAGAACTGGAATGGATCTCTGAATCCATCAAGCTAAAATTCCTCATTTTGAAGAAAAAAACAGTCGCCCAGGGTATAATTTGACCAAAGTCATACATAATTTAGAAAATGGCAAAGGTGTTTTGAAGAGACTGAATTGTGCTCTGAAGGAAGCTAGGGATTCTAAGAAGTAGAGATGAGGAGGGAGTACATTCTAGACAAACAGAGAACACTTACACAGAGGCACTAAAATTGGGTATAGAATTTTATGTTTGGAGAACAGCTGGCAGAGCTGCTTCACTGACATGAAGGAGAGTAGCTATGATCTAGGGCAGCTAGGTGATGCAGTGAATAGAGTGCTGAGATTGGAGTCATGAAGAACTTCAAATCTAGTCTCAGACAGTTGCTAGCTGAGTGACCCTCGTTGTTTGTTCATTTTTCAGTTTTGTCTGACCAACTCTTTGTGACATCACTTGGGATTTTGGGGGCAGAAATACTGGAATGGTTTGCTATTTCCTTTTCTAATTCATTTTACTGATGAGGAAACTGATAGAGAGTTAGGTGACTTGCCCAGAGTCATACAGCTAGTAAGTGTTTGAGGCCAAATTTGAACTCAGAAGATGAGTCTTCTTGACTTCAGGTCCAGCACTCTATCTACTGACCATCCTAGTGTGATCCTGAATAAGTCACTTAACCTTCTTTGCCTCAGTTTTCTCATCTGTAAAATGAGCTAGAGAAGGAAATAGCAAACCACTCCAGTGCTTTTGCCAAGAAAACCCCAGATGGAATCATCAAGATTCAGTCACAACTGAAAAAAGCCTGAACAACAACCACATTTTCTCTATGTTCCTAATTTGCTTAATGCTTGGTTTTCAGTCTTACTTTCCACCCCAGATCCTGCAGTCTCTTATATTAAGGACTGTCTCCATAAATCAGTAACCTACCCTTCTATTTTCTCAATTCGCTTATTTTCCATGATCTATTCCTTCACACAGAGATAGTGACAATTTTAATCTTGCTATCACCCACAAATGTTCTACTACAGTTATCAAGAACTCTGAAATTACTTTATCTGATCATAAGATCTGGTCATATTATCTTTCCCTAATTGTAAATTTTCCTAAACCAATTTTTCCTTATTTCAGTGAAATGCAATCCCTTCACCCAATGGTATCGTATTAATGGCTATCTTTGAGAGAGGTGAGATGGTAAATAGTGATGGGCCAGTGAGTTTGAATTCTATCAACCCTTCCCTCAAACAACATTATGAGAAGAATTTTCTTTCCTCACACTCTGCCTTTATAGTATTTTCCCAGACAATGATAACCTTTTCTTTGACTAAATTTTATTTTCTTTCCCCTCTGAATTTTAATTCTAGTTTGTTTCTAGAGATTCTGGATCTTTTAATTAACCAGTTCAACTCTATACAATCCTCCATTCTCAATTACCCTACTACTCAGCCCTATTGTTGATCATGCCACTGTCAATACCAAACCTTGAGTTATTCCCACCACTACTTTGTCCATTCTTACTCCATCAAGGGAATCATGATACTATACTCATTGGATCCCTAACATATTTATATCCAAACTCAACTGGGCTTTTAGCAGCAAGATAATTCTTTACTCTTCCCTAATTGATTCTCTATCCTCCTTCCCACAGTAGCTGTCCCAAACTTTATCTTTTCTTCTGAATTTTCCTAAATTTCATCTTTCTCCCTCAAATCAGCTGAGAACTCATGTACTACTTTACTAAGAAATCAAGGCTATTTGCAGAAGTAGACCTCTTCTCACTTTTTCTGAAAATCAAAATCCGTCAGTCAACTTCTACATTGTTTCCAGTTCTTTGCTACTGCAAAAAGTGCTGTTACAAATATTTTTGCATATATGTATGACCTTACTTTTTAATTATTGATCCCACTAAGGCATATGCCTAATACTGGGGTCTCTAGATCAAAGTCCCTTAGCACAGTTTCCAAAATGATTCAACCAATTCACATCTCCAACCTTCCACAGGGATATATAAGTGTATGCATACGTTTTTATAAGACTTCTTTAACATAATCTAGTCATGTATTTTGTCATTTTGCCAGTTAGCTGGATTTTAGAAAATGCTCAGAATTGTTTTGGTTTTCCTCTCTATTATTATATTGATTTGGAAAATTCCTTAATATGGCTGTTAATAGCTTGCAATTCTTTGGATATTTTTTATTCATATAAATTATCTATTAGAGAATGATTTATTCTTTTTTATATTTATTAGTTTTCTACATCTTGAACATAATTGATATTTTACGCAATGAATTTTTTCCTGTAATCTACTTGCCTTCTTTCCCTTCTTTCCTTAATTTTCTTCAGGAAATATTCAATTTCATGTGAACAAAAACATTTCTTTTACTTTTTGTGATTTTTCTCTATCCTCCATTCACTTAATGGCAGTAGATGAGAAAGACAATTGATCTGATTTTCTTCTGATTATTTTGTCATCTGATTGTTAAAATCCAGAGTATAGAATCCATTTTGAGCTTGCTCTGGCATATTGTATAAGATGTTGGTCTAAATCTAATTTCTGCCAAACTTCTCTCCAAGTTTTATGAATTTTTTTGACAAAAAAAGACCTTTCCTAAAATAATTTATGTTCTTGGGTTTATCAAAAGCTCATTGAGTTCAGTTGTGGCTTATTCTTTCTTACCTGTTCTGTTCCACTATTCTGCTTTTCTATTTTTAGTACTAAAATTACTAAATATTAACAGTACTAAATATTACTGCTGAATACTGCTTTATAGTTTTCTCAGAGGATTTACACGATAATATACAAAATGATATCAATCTTCTATATACTTTTCGCAGGTAAATATCTACTCTTGGTGGATTTTGATTGTAAGATCAGAATATTCCCCTCAAGTACAAAAGGTGACGGCTGGGAAAATTAATACTTTCAAATTGAACTACGACTTTAATAAACATATCTTTCTAAACTTGAGTTGCTTTGTTAAAGGTGGTCAGTGATCATGGAAAAAAACCCTCATTTTCTGAAAAGTGAATGATTAAGCCTATTTCTTGCGTTGACTGCTAGATTCTGACAATGATATTTATCATCTTTTTCTGTCTTTTTCTAAGTAGAATATGCCTTAATGCATCCCATTGGAGGGACAGAAGGCTCTACTTTAGAGCTGAGTTCCATGATGGCAGCAGAGGACAAGAAAAAGTCTTGGCCTTCACTTTTGGAAAATGCATTTTCTTCATTACCACTGGCCACGTTTAACAACGATAGTGTTGAACCAGATGTTGAGCAAAGCTTTTCAATGGTCAAATATATGTTGTCAGAGTGTTCATGAAAAAGTCATTAGCTTCCCTCCCCTCCTCTTTTACTGTCAGGCCAAATCATGTCATAAATATAGTCACTTGTCGAGCAGGATATCAATCTATCCAGGTATCACCTACTTCCTCTCTCTGACCATATGTTTCTGTTATTTATGTCAAGAAAATCACATTTACACAACCAGTGCTTGTTGTTTACAGAAGTTTAACTCCTCTGATATAACCCTGCTTGTGTTGCATGCTTTTAGCCCATAGATTATACATGAGCTTGTACATTTTAAAATATGCTACCACATGTATGATAGAATAAATCCAGAACTGAATTGACAGCACCATCTGCCAAACACAGCCCGTGTCAGGGGGATGGACCCTGTACAGTATTCAACTCCTGCCACCATTAGATCAGGACAGTTTTGTGGAAGTGTTAGTTACTCTGTGTGTTAAATAACATTCGGTTTGGGGAATTTTGATCTTTTGAACAACTAAAATCTTATGTAGGAACAGTAATAAAAATTTTAAATAGCCTATTTACTGATGTGCCATAGGCATGATTTATGACCTGATACTACTAAAATATTTACAAATACTTGTATGTGTGTGTGTGTGTGTGTGTGTGTGTGTGTGTGTGTGTGTCTTTTTTTCAGTTTTGTCTGCCTGTTTAGGAGTCAGTTTTTGTTATAGATTTGATAAATCTCTATATACGTTTTTTAGTTATTAGTTTAGTTTTAGTCATTAGTACACTTGAAAAATACAAGATAAGTGATATAGGAAATTTGATCCTTATGTTTGACATTGAATCAGTCAAAAAGTAATATTTCTAAGCTATAATCTAAATTATATTTTCCTTTAATATGAATACACACATTCCATATAACCTTCAATTCCCAACATTCACTACGATTTATTTCCTGGTGGAGCTTAGAGAAAGAATACTTTTGATTATTGACTAAAATGAAAAGATGTTCCTAAAAGAATAAAAAGGCAGCAAGGTGGCATCAGTCTTCCCCCCTCCCATAATCATCTTAAAAAGAATATGTTAGTATTTTTTTTTGTAAGCTGTCGATAATGGTGGGATGGTTTATGTGATTTAAAGAGTATAGAAGACAATGTATTTGACTTAATTCATCTTCTAAGGCTCACATAGTTATTTTTTGGAGGGGGGTAGCATTTATTTTCAAATTCCTTTGGCAATAGTGTATCATTATCTAGTTAATGGCTACTGTAGGATAGAATAAAATTGAATATGGATTAGATTCTTAGTTTGCCAGTGAGACAAATCAGCCTGATTACATGGGATTATATGGGGCATGAATCTTTAAATTAAATAGTTTCTTGTCCTATTAAATAATGGTGATAGAGAACTATTGTTGCAAGGCATTTTCACTTTTTTTGTATATTTACTACAAAAGTGACTTTTTTGATTAATCATTATTACTTTATATAATTATGATAACACATCAGTCTAATAAGACCCCATGCCACATTTGTCTTTAAGAAGCCTATTACCAAATATTAAAATTATATATATATATCATTTTTTCATAATTTTCAATGTATAACTTTAATAGTCTTCTTGATTTTTTAACATAAAACAGATACTGTATATAAAAATACTTTTAAATTACAAAGTACGATGTAAATGTCAGCTGTTGTAATCAGAATATTATTTTGATAAAAATCACAACAAAAAATCCAAGAATTAGAAAGATTTCTATTTGAAATGATGATTAACATCTTAGAAACTTTTCCCTTTGAAGTGGACTTTTCTACTTATTTTTGCAGTTATTTTTCTGTACAACCAGTTTCAGATCATTTCCAGCTTCACAAACACTATTCCCAAAGCCCATATCAATTTAAACTCTCCATTTCCCTGATGCAAACATTACATACTAACAACAAATGGGAGGTAACTGGAACTAGTAAGAGGAGAATCAAATAGAATCTATGTATGAGAAACGAGCTTTTCAGTTTAGCCTCATTTGTCCACTCTGTGATGGTTTCTTCAAGACTAGGCACACAGAGCTTTTACTGCTGGCCTATAGAAACTTTATGCACTACCTATAGGTGAACTCAAGAACCACACAGAACTTGGTTGGTTCATGATTTTGTAGGGAAAATATGAATTGATATGTAGCCTACTTGGGCCTTTAAGTTCATTCAAAACAAGTCTCTTTTATATAAGATCTTTTTTTTTTAAACATAAACCCATAGAATTATTTCATTAATGTATAGCTGAAAGATCCTGAAATCTCTTGCCTTCATTTTTATGGATCTAGTCATGACTATACTCACTTGTATAGTCATGACACCAAGGACATGGCACATGGATGACCAAAAGGATATTATATGCACTATGGAGTAGAGCTGAAAAAGTCTTAGTGTCCTTCCAGTTCCATTATCTTATTCTGCAGATGGGGAAACTGAGACTCAGGGAGATTAAGTGACTTGCTGGTCCCACATACAACTGTGAGAGGTAAGTTTTGAATTCATATTCTCTGACTAAGTTAGCACACTTTCCACTAATTTTTGTATATTATAAACAAACATGCAATTATGTAAACATATATATATACATATATATGTAAAACACATAGCAACAAATATATTCAAGAATTACATATTTGTACATAGGAATCTATATGTCTATGGGAATGGATCTGTGATTTTATTAGTTGAGGGAAGTTCCAAAGAAGAAATTCATTAGGAGTTCCCTATACAACTGAATCAGATTTTATGCCACACTTTGCCAATATAAATTGACAATTGCCCTGTAATTTTTCTTCTTAGAGAGTTGCTTAGGCCACTCTAGGCCACTCTAAAAAAACACATTTTATCCATCCTTCCACCAGACGTGCTGGAATAAATATTTCCTTTTTTTGTGGTAGGTTTTCCAAGCTGATAAATTTGGGATGATTTTTTAACTACTGCATACCTGGGTTTTGGCAAAGTATTTGAGAAAGTTTCTTATAGACAAGATAAAGAAAAATATACCAGATGCAACTGTATCCAGAAAGAGAAGACTGGCTAGGCCCAAAGAGAGGAGCTATCTTGTGAAGTGTCCCCAGTATCTAGACTTTGTCCTTTGCATTTAAAATAGATTTTTATCAGCGATTTAGATGAATGTATGCATAGCATGCTTATTAAATTTACAGATGAAACAGAAGTGGGAGGGACAGTTTATACCTCAAGTGACAGATTCAGAATTCAAAAACTTCTCAAGAGACTAGCTTGAAAAAGATGGCATTTATTAGAGATAACTATAGTTACATCATCAGAGAATATCTTACTTGAATAGACTATCAGAGGATATCTTACCATACTTTACTTAAGACTCTCTCTACAACATGTCCAATATGTGATAATCCAAACTTTGCTTGAAGGATTAGCAGACTCACTACATCCTGAATTCAACTGATTTAATGCTAGTACAGTTTTAATTGCTTGGAATTTTTTCCTTATACAGAGCATAAATCTGCGTCTTTGAAATTTCCATTACTTCTTGCCAAAAATCTCAGTGTATTCCTCGTGTATAATAGACCTTAAAATATTTAAAGAGAGCTATAATGTCTTTTTAATGTGTAAGAAGTCAAGCATTGTAGATAAAAAGCTGGCTTCTGTACGAGTAAGGAAGATCTGGATCCAGTACTGACTGTAAAACATCCTAGGTTGTGTCACAATGAGCAAGCCACTTAACATGTCAGGGCTCTGGGCAACTCTCTGTGTCTGTAAGTTGCAAAGGAGATTCTGATATTTATTGGTAGAGGAAGGAAATTCTCCCCAGGGAACTTCCATCATCAGTGAAATCATAAGTACAGTCTCTTTCCTTATAATGGTAGATATCTTCACATCCAACCCCTTCGCCTTAAAGATTGGAAAACTGATGCCCAGAAAGTTGGTGAATTACATGAAGTCAGTTATAAATGGGAAGCAGTGTTTGTTTTCAAACTCCAAAGCCACTTCTCCTTCACTCCCCACTTCTGGCTCCATAAATCTTGAGGCTACACAGTCCCACGTACTTTTTCCATAGGACACGATATTGACTCCTTTTACCAATCTGCTCATTCTCCTCAGGATGAGTTCTAATGTTTCAATGTCATTCCTAAAAGAGTAACTTGACAAACTGAACATAATGTTGCAGATATGTTGTGCCGACGGTGATCATTTTCCTTATTCTGGTCACTATACTTCAAATAATTAAACCTAAAATTGTGCTTTACTTAAGGTCTGTCATGTTCCAATATTAAATTACAATGACCTTGAAACACACTTCCCCCAAACCCAAACCCCTACAACCTACTTTCAACCAATTTCTCTAGTAATGAGTCTCCATTATTTTACTTGTGTAACATGGAGGACATAGTACAAGGACAACCAAAAGAATGTATCCCCATCCTCCACATATATATTTAGCTATATTGGTCATAATTAGAATAATAATAAAATATAAATACCAAATAACAATACTCTAGAGCAGTGTTTCCCAAACTTTTTTGACCTACCGCCTCCTTTCCAGAAAGAATATTACTTAGCCCTATGGAAATAAATTTTTTTAAATTTTAATAGCAATTAATAGGAAAGATAAATGCACCTGTGGCCATCACCGTCTTCCTGGATCACTGCAGCACCCACCAGGGGGCAGTGGCGCCCACTTTGGGAATCACTGCTCTAGAGAGTAACTTGTTACAAGATATATTCAAACTCGTTCAAAAATATGTGAATCAGGTAGTAATAATAATAATAGGAAATAAAAATGCAAAATATAGAAGTCAGATAGAGGAGATCAAATCATTTGGGAATAAGATGAGTTATATATGAACTTTTCATCCTGCCTGCTACTGGAATTGTACCGAAGATAATTTCAGTAAACCTGTAGAAGATGAGTTTATAGCTCTTACTTTTGTTCAGTTACAGAAAGAGGGTATTTTATTCACTTTTGCAATAGTCCTTTGGCAATGATAAAATAATAAAAATGATGTCTAGTACTTAGATAACATTTTAAGTTTTACGAAGAACTATAAATTGAACTTCAAATGGGTTGAAATAATGGCTGTTGGTGTCCCTTATAACTCAGAGACAGTGATTTTTTTTTGTTATCATATAGATTATGTTTTAAATATAAGGAGATATCTGAACCTTCTTCTCTACTATGAATTTTCTCAAGGAGGATGAAGTCTATAAAGGGAAACATGAATTATAGTACGTTGAAGTTAGTATTGTACCTAGAAGTTATCTACTCTTACCTCTTACCCCAACACAGCAATGGACTATCCACCCTATTTACAAAGTTCCAGTGATGAAAATATCACTGTCTCCTGAGGGAGTTAATTTCATTTTTGGACATGTCTATTTTAGAAGTTCTTCCTTAAAATGAATAAAAGTTCATCTCCCTGTAACTTAGAGCTGTCAGTCCTAGTTCCTCATTGGAGAAAATCAGAGTAAATCAGCTCTATCTTCTACATGATGACTCTTCATGTATATTAAGACAGCTGTCATGTCTAGTGAGAGGCAGTGTGGTATAGCTATATAAATAGTGAGCTTTGGAATCAAGAAGACTTAGATCTCAGGATCAAGTCACTTCTAACATATTACATGTGTATAATTGGCATTCAAAAATCATTTCTAAAATTGATTTCTGAATGTAAGTACAAGAATTTACATTTAACCCAATAACATGCTTGACAGACTTAGAAAAACCTTGGTTCAAACTCTGTCCTCTAATGTTTACTAGCTATATGACCATAGATAAGTAATTTAAATAGTCTTACTTTGTTTCTTCATCTGTAAAACAGCAATAATAATATCTATACTACTTACCTAACAGGTTTCTTTAAAATGAGGTAACATGAACAAAGAACTGCACAAAATTTGAAGAATAAAATGTCTATTACTGCTACCTTATTTGATTTGACTATATGTTTATTTATAATATATTATTATTAAATATGTGTAATATAATAACAATATAAACCATATTTTAAAAAATCTGGTCATATTGTCATTCATATACATATATACATACATATACATGAATGCATGTATATTTATGTATACCAAGGTTGTCATAAAATCTGGACAGTATGTACATTCCTTTCTATTCCTGTATACATACTTTTTAGAGAACTATGACATCAAACTTTTCTAAATTTTCTTTCCTGACCCATAACTTTAAAAAAAATCATTTTGTTAGATTTATTTAGGTCTGGTGAAGTACATTTAGGTACTTCATTGCCATAGTTTTACTTTGATAGTTCTCTGTAGTTTAACTTCTGCATTAAATATTTATAAGATATAATTCAGTACATAAATAAATTAATATTGCTATATCTGTTACTTTTGAGCAAAATGAAGTAACACACCTTCTAAATGCTCAAATGTATTTATCTTTCTACTTTTATCTTGATTTCTGTGAACTCTTTCTTCCTTTTTGAAATATCATTGTTTTCACCTAAGATCATTGGATTTTATCTCTGATATTCTTGGGTATTTTCATTTTGTAGGTTCTTTCAGGAGGTGATAAGTGAAGTCTATTTTTTTTTAACATTTTTTTTAAACCCTTGTACTTCGGTGTATTGTCTCATAGGTGGAAGAGTGGTAAGGGTGGGCAATGGGGGTCAAGTGACTTGCCCAGGGTCACACAGCTGGGAAGTGGCTGAGGTTGGGTTTGAACCTAGGACCTCCTGTCTCTAGGCCTGACTCTCACTCCACTGAGCTACCCAGCTGCCCCCGAGTGAAGTCTATTTTCACTTACCTGTCTTTCTAAAAGACATAGATATTTTTTTATTTATTTTTCTTGGATTATGGTAAAGGCTTTTTTGGGAGGAGAAGGACATGATTTTCAGATAGTTCTTTATATGATCTTGACCTGTTTTCTAGATCAGTCACTTTTGACTATACCCTATATTTTCATCTGTTTTGATTTTTCAATCTTTTGATTTGTCCCATTATTTCTTTTTATCTAATACTCATTACTTTCTATTTAGTCTATTTTAATTTTTAGAAGTTTAATTTTTTTATAAAGTTTACAACCTTCTCTTCTTGGCTTTTAATGTTACCTTTTGCCCTTTTGTCTCTAGCTATCATTTCTCTTAACCTTATATTTTGTGTCTCTTGTTTCATTTTTTTAGGTTAATAAAATAAAATAAAAGCAAACTCTACATTCTTATGGATGTTGTTAGTAAGATCAATAACTGATTTCTTTAGGAATTGTATTTTTAATTCAATATCCTGATAATTCAAGTTAGTTTGCGGCTTTGGCACATACTCATTCTCCATTTTGCATAGGACTATACTTAAAGTTGACTTCATCCTGATACATCTCAACCAAATTTTATTGAATGACAGTTATCTCATCTATAAATAATGGTAATATTATCTGTATCACAAGGTTGTTGTGAGTGTCAAATGAAATAATTATATGTATATAATCATATATAAAACCTCAGTGTATTATATAAATTTCATTTCTATTGTTATTGTTAAAATTTATCTTGAAGCTAGCTATAGTTTAGCTAGAACTAGTCAGATAAGTCTCTATCCTACTATCACTCTTATATTGTTAATGATCAACAATCTATTGAACTAGTGGATAAAATAATTGATTTTTGTCATAAAATTAAAATATTGGGATGAAAGCTTATATTTTATATGCTTATTGAAGTCATGTTAGAGAAGACTTCATTAGAACACAAATTGATGGAGCTAAGATATACTTGTAATGTGGTTTTGTTTTCCTTCACTGTCTTTTTATATATATATATATATATATATATATTTTTTTTTAAACCCTTGTACTTTGGTATATTGTCTCATAGGTGGAAGATTGGTAAGGGTGGGCAATGGGGGTCAAGTGACCTGCCCAGGGTCACACAGCTGGGAAGTGGCTGAGGCCGGGTTTGAACCTAGGACCTCCTGTCTCTAGGCCTGACTCTCACTCCACTGAGCTACCCAGCTGCCCTGTGTCTTTATATTTTAATAGATTTTCACTTCATAGTGTTTGGAATCTATAAATGGTATGGTGACATCCACTAAAACATTATTCTTAATTTTTCATGGGTCATTATTATGTTTAGGAAATTGTAGGTTTTAAAATCATAATGATTTAATTCTTATACTACCCTACCCCTAGTTTTGGTGGAGTTTATTTCTCAAGAATATTTTTGGAGTTTGTATTGGTGGTATGGAGATTTTTCATCTCTTAGTTTACAAGGAATGAAATTTTCAGACATATAATTCTGGTTACACATTCCTGCTTTTTTAGGTGTTTGTTAGATATGAATTTTTTTTGTAACTTTAATATTTGGTGCAGTTTCTCCTATTTTCTTCTTAAAAATCTGCCTCTTTTTCTAAGTCTGGGCTTCATAATGATGAAGTATTTCTGATTTACCGTAGCAAAAAATCTGATCCTGTATTAAAATTGTGAACTCTTCCTTTCCTATAAACAAACCCACTTGATTCAATCATTTCTTTAATACTTCTTTGCTGACATATCATTATTTGAGTTCATGTGAATGTCATCAATGGAAATTCTTTTGGTTCTCTTCTTAGATCTTAGTTTTTTGTATGCTCCATCTGGTGGCCCATTCTACTTCCCATTTTTAGATCTGCTTAGTCTCAATGCCACATAAGAGGGTGCACTCACATCGAGTATCTTCTGTGCTTCCCACTACCTGTCACTTTCCAGCTTCCTCTTGTGTGTTGACTTTCTTTATTAGATTGTAAGCTCCTTAAAGGCAGAGGCTTTCTTTTTCTTATTTTAATCCTAGTGCTCAGCACACATTAGTTTCTTCATAATTTTTTATTGAATTGAAATAGAATCAAACTGGTAAACCAGTAGCAGTTAAACTCAACAAGTATGTATTATATACCTACTTACATATGTATATATGAAAATATGTCATACATACCTATTATCAACTCTGTGAAATGGTGTCGTTTGTTCAGGATTTTTGCTCATTATCTTTTTGGAAAGATCTTTTCTATAACTATTGTTGGCAATTTTATTCTTCCAAAGGGGAGCATTATGACTGTCTTACAAAGATGTAAATGACTCTAAAAGTGTTTTTCCCCCTAATTAGTTTAAAGGTTAATTTCATTCTTGACCCTGTGCCAATAATCACAAATTCCAAAGGGACATTTTCTCACACCAACCTTCAAGACTAAATGGACTTGCTAAAGCTGAATTAAGTAAAAGAGATTCAAATATTGGTTCATTATTTTTAAAGTAAAATTCAATTTCTGAATAATAATCTATCTTCATGATTTTGAGTGTTATGTGAAGATTCTGGTTTAGCATTCGTATAACAGGTTCTTAGCAGTCATCTGCAACTGTGCAGTATAACTTGCAGAAGGATGATGTTCTCATTTATACAAACAAAGAGCCCAAATTGTCAGAAAGCCAAAGTATTAGCTTTCTTGGCTGTGACACCCATGTTCTATAAAAGACACAACTGCTTCTAAGTGAGTCTGATCTGGCATCACTAATACACTCCTACCTATGGTGAAAATTAAGCAGGAGTCCCTGATCTTGAAGAATTTTTTAAGGGGCATTCAAGTTTCAAAACTAATTGGGAAAACTTCAGACCTTAAGGTTCTTACATAGAGCTTTGGGTAGAGAGGTTGAAAATGATGATGGAAACTCAGGCATATGGCAACTATTTTTTCAGCATTTGAAATTGTTTCAGGTCTTATCCATCTGACAAATCTAAGGAAGTTGTCAGTAGCTGTCATCTTCTGACTTTTGTTCAGTCATTTCAGTTGTGTCTGACTCTTTGTGAAGCCATTTTTTTTTGGCAAAGGAAGTTGGAGTGGTTTGCTATTTACTCCTCTAGTACATTTTACATATGAATAAAGTGAGGAAAACAAGGTTAAATGACCTGCCCAGGGTCACACAATGAGGAAGTGTCTGAGACCAGATTTGAACACTGGAAGGTGAGTCTTCCTGATTCCAAGCCTGGTGCTCCAATCCTCTGCACCACCTAACTTAGGTCAATGCTATTTCATTTCTTGAAACCACTGTTCTATAGTCATGAATTTTAACTCTTTTTCCCCCATTTAACAACAGAAAGAGAATGAAAGATCAACATAGGCTACTTGCCATACTTTAGAGAACATTCTGAGCATTACTGTTCTTAAGAATAAAAATACTTCATTCAGGCTCTCTAAATGTTTAGCAAAATAAAATTTGAAGGCCAAATTTTCTTTTTTGTTATTAAAAAATAAACTATAGTATTTATGTTAAATTTCTAATATAATTCAGCAAATAAAAAGGGGACCTCAGAGTCAGGAAGGCTTTCCTTTAATTGAGGGAGTAAAAATACACATTCTAGACAGACACAATTACCAAGTAAGAGAGAAGCTTTAAGGAATGAGATATCTAGAAGCACAGAAGAGAGCTTGTTATGGACCGGAGAGAGAACTTGCCCAGGTCAATAAATATAGATATTCTTAAAGGGAGAGGGGGCTCTTTCTTTTATATTGGAATCACCTGTGCAGGAATTTTACAGCAAGAACCCTACTAATTGGGATTTAGGAAATCAAGAAAAAATTTATATATATATGTGCATATATATATTTACATATAAAAATATGGAAAATATTACTTTAACAGCTTTTTGATGGAAAGCAAGATTTCTGAGGATTGAGATGATAATAATAATAATTTTACATATATACATACACATTATGCGTGTAGATAAATAGACAGACAGACAGACAGACAGAGGTAGACATATGAAAAATGTTTTTAAGGTTTGCAAAGAATTTCACTATTGGTATCTGATTTAATCTTCCCAAAAACTCTGTGAGATAGACGCTATGATTATCCCTATTTTGCACATGGGGAAAATGTGGCTGAGAGATTTTTAAGCACTTGCCTTGGGGATTTTTACAAACCATGCACACAGTCTCTGTACTCAGAAACTATATTTAGCTCATAGTTGGGGTTAAGGAGACAAAAGAGGAACAATGATAGTTGAATGTTAACTGGTTTACTAATTTTCGTTATCATATTCCCTTTATCTAATTCATTAGGTCCTAGTTTTAGCATTCGCAAGGATTTTAGGGATCATCTGGTTCAATATACTCATTTTACAGGTGAAGAAATTGAAGATAAGAGATTTTAACTGACATACCCAAGACCAAACAAATAATAAGTTGTGGAGCCAAATTTGAATTGAAGTTCTCTGACTATAGATCCAGTCTTCATTCCATTCTACCATGTTGCCAGGAATTTTAGCAAGCAGAGATGTTATCAATCTTGTTATGGATTTCTCATGATTCAATATGTTAGGTATAAAGCAGAATTCTATCCTCATTCTCCACAGTTGGCTATTGGACCATACTTCCAGAATGTCCTCAGCTTCAAGAGGACCTTTTGGGAAGCATAACTTTATTTGATACATACTAATTTGACATACAATAGATTTTAAGCTCCTTGAAAGCAAGGATTCTTTAATTTTTTTTAAAGTCCTGTAGTCCTTGACACATAGAATAGACTTAATATTTTAATTGAGTAAGTAATAATGATGATCTCTTAGATTTATATAGCATTTTATACCTTGCAAAGAACTTTATATTTAGTTTTGATCTCCACTTTAGTCTGTTGAGGTAAAGATGGCAGAATTGGAGTTAGCATTTTTACCCAGTACACTCAATATATTCCTCTACAACAAGTTAGAAAGTGCTCTCTACTGAATTCTGATCAAGAAAGACAAGGTAAGGTCACAGTGAATCATTTTTCTACCCATGACAGCTTAAAAAGATAAAGAGATCTATAAATAGTGGGTCAGAAGCTAGACACGGGAATGGCAAAGTGCAGGATAGGTGGTAGCAGAAGCAGTAGTGGGGAATATTATAGCCCTACAAGATGATAAGAAGCCTGAGGTTGAATGCCAAGACTGGTAGCATCAAAGTAGGAAAAGATTCCAAGGTACTTCTGACACATGCTGGGAACAGAAATTCATGCTAGTTGGTAACGTTTTTCCCATTGCTCAGTTTGGGGTCATAGTTTCAGGGTGGACAATAGTAGTCACTGTCTTCAGTGAAAGGGGCCCTATTGTGTTCAAAGCAAGAAATAAGTTCCAGAAACAGAGTTGTGAGGCTTTGAGCTTAAGAGCAGGGGATGGGGAAGTTGATTCTAACCCTTAGGTCCACACATAAGCCTGTAGTGGAATAACCAGCCTGGAAAACTAGAGATAGTAATTTGATTACTCTGAACTTGCAGAATCTTCCAGCAGACTAGCAGTGACTGAACACAGTAAGAGTTTACAGAAACTCAGTTACATATAATCTCTCAGATCAAAACCTGAGTCAGGATGATTCAGTGTTCATACCAAAAGGGCAGTGAATACATGTCTGCCTACACAAACCACCGTGGAAGCACCAAAAATTCACAAACCCCCAACTGGGTTGTGAAAATAAGATAAGGACATAAAAAGTCAGATACTCAGGTCAGATATCACATCTCCTACCCCCAACCCCAAACATTAGGTGAGCTGAGCCCAATAGTAACATGAAGTCCAAAGTTAAGGAGTAGACTGGAAGAATAAGAAACAAAAAAAGAACCATACCAGAGAGAGCTTCTTATGTTAACAGAGAAGTTTAAGACACAAAAACAGAAGAAAACAAAGGTTTGAAAATATCTTTAAGCAAAGCCTCAAAGAAAAATGCAGTTTGGACAGAGGTTCAAAAAGAACTCTTAAGCTGGTCAAAGAAAAAGATTTTCTAAAAGATAAAGTGATTTAAAAACCAAATCGAGAGTGGGAAAATAGGAAAAGAAAAGACACTTGTGCAAGAAGCTTAAGAAAAAAGAATTAACAGCATCATAAGAGGTATAAAATTAAAGAAAATCATTCCTCAAAAACTAGAATTAGACACATTGTAAAGGGGGTATGAAAAGTTAGTGAAGAAAATTACTACTTCAAAACCAGAATTAGCCAACAAAAGGTAATGACTCAATGAGAAATCAAGACACAATAAAATAAATTCAAAAGACTGGAAAATGGAAGAAAATATTAACCATTTCATAGAAAAAAACTGACTTGGAAAAAAGATAAAGAGAAGATAATTTAAGAATTATTGTATTACCTTAAAGCCATAAACAACATAAAAGCCTAGATTTTGTATTCGAAGAACTTGTAAAGAAAAACTACTCAGGTATCTTAGAATTAGAGGACAAAGTAGAAATTAAAAAAAATTAACCTAGAGATGCGAGGTCCTGGTTTCAAATCTGACCCAAGACACCTTCTACCTCTAAAATCCAGGGCAAGTCACTTAGCCATTAGTGCCAAGTCACATAGCCACCACTAAACAGTTCTTACTATTCTTCTGCCTTGGAACCAATATGTAGTATTGATTCTAAGACTGAGGGTAACTGTTTAAATAAATACTAAGTTAATCAGGATCACACAAGTTTTAGCAGCTGTCACTCCACAGAAATACAGAGATTGCAATATGATGTTCCAGAAGGTGAAGAATTTAGAATTAGAGCCAAAAATAACTTATCCTGCAAACTGAGCATAATCCTAAGGGGAGACAATTCATATTTAATGAAATAGAAGACTTTTAAGCATTCCTGACAAAAAGAACACAGCTGAATAGAATATTTGACATTCAAACACTAAACTCAAGAGATACATAAAGTGATAAACCTGAGGTAGAAATCATAAGGAATTGAGCAATTCCTTAAAATTCTTAAATAAGGAGAAAAGAATTGTAACCCTTCAAGACTTTCTCATCATGATGCTCATAAAGGGTATCTAATTAAATGGACTTGGTCAAATTCTATTATGTTGGAATGATCTCAAAAGAAGAATAATAAATGGGGAAGAGAAATGCACTGGGATAGGGGAGAGAGAGGAAAATTGGGAGTAATTATCTCACTTAAATGGGATGCCCAAGGAGAGATTTTGCAATGAAGGTGGAGAGCAGTCAATTTAAACCCTTGCTTTTATATGAACTGAGACAAGCAGAGAAAAATAAACATACATGCATAGTTGGGTCCAGAACTTAATCTTACCTGGCAGGAAAGAAGGAGAGAAAGTGGTTAAGAGAAAGGAGAAGAGGAAATAAGAGCGTAGGTAAATTAAAGCAATCCGTTCTCAAAAACAAAAAGAGACTATTAAATGGAGGGAAATTCACATTTAACAAACACCACCATGGATAGGAATGGGATGAAAGCACTCTTGAAATAGAAGAGATTAGCAGAATGGATCAGGAAGCAGAATCTAACAATATGTTGTTTAAAAGAAATATGTATGAAACAGGAACATATATGTATAGTTAAAATAAGGGGCTGAAGCAGAATCCATTACACTTCAGCTGAAATAAAAAAAGCTGGGTGACAATCATGATCTTAAAGCAAAAACAAAAATAAAACTAAGAGATAAAAAAGAGAAATGTTATTTTGCTAGGGGTTACGATAAAGCAATGAATTTAATATCAATACTGAACATATATGCATCAAATGCTATATGAAAGATCAGTAACTGACCCCTGACAATGAAACCCAAGGGTGCCAAACATAAACAGGTCCACTCTCACAAACCCACAAGTGTTTGGATACACAAGGTAAACTGGGAACCTATACAAGGGATGTGGGAAATGGGTAAAACACACTAGTTGGTAAGTGCCAGTTAAAAACAGTTACTGGTCACGACTCAAGGTTATCTCTTTGTGGGTCCTTTCTTGGGGTTTAAGGAAGACACAGGAAGTAAAGTAAATGGTTTAATAATGAGTTTTAAGGGTTGGGAAGTAAAGGAAAGGTCACACTAAATCTACTTGTCTAGGGATAAGTTCAAGGGGCAGGAAGGCTGGACAAACACTACACTGACTTTAGCTTAAGCTACCCGGACCAGTCTATAAGCTCAGAGGGAGGTTGAATGTCTCACTGCAGGGTCCTCCTCAGTTCCAGCAAAGATCACAGCATTCCAGGAACCACAGCAAATAAGTCCACAAAGAGGTAAAGTCAGGGAGCTGAACTAGTCTGCTATGTCCACCAACCAGAATTAGATTCTATGCTCAACCTGTCCTTTGTCACAGGGTAGATGGTTTTGGCAGGAGACAATTACCTTTCTGGGCTCTTCACTTCCAGAAGCTAAGTAAGTACCTAACTGCCATCAACTTCATCCAGAGAGTTTCTGAGAAAAGTCCCTCCTCTGACCAATGTTCCATGATTGGAATTTTCAGGCTTTGCCTGTCAGCTCTGGCTGCTGCTTTTGCTCCTTACTTTAAAATTTACTTTTCCCTATAACACATAACATCCAAATTATTAAAGGAAAAGTTAACTGACTTACAGAAGGAAATAGACAAATGATACTACAGGGGAATTTCAGTTTATACCTCTCAATCCTAGATAAATCTAGTCACAAAATAAAGAAAAAAGAATGTAGAGAGATAAACAGAATTTTTGGAAAGTTTAAAGAAGTTAGACATAACAGACCTCTGGAGAATACTGAATGAGAATACAAAAGACTACAGTCAGTGGCATCCCTTCCACATAGTGACTTTTGTCATGGTGTTTCCACTAATTTTTTGGAAATTTTATGGAAGCAATAGACAACACATGAAGGCCAGTAGACTAAACAGAAAACATTTAGAATCTAAAAAATACATAAAACATATGTATAATATTATATAATATCAATGATTTTTGTTGGTATTCAATACAATCAATATTTTACCTTTTAAAACTATAAACATGCATATTTTTCAAAGTTAAAATGAATAAAATGTTAAAGTTTGTGAAAAGAACAGACCCAGAAAACAACCCACAAATGCTAGAAAAATCTTAAAAGTTAAGTAACTCTTAAATGCAAAAATATATATATATATATTACATATACCTGTATAGTATGTCAGTATTATTCTCATCAATTTTGTTCTATTTAAAATAAGTTTTAATGCTTATTTTTAATTTTTAAATTTATTTTTCATAGAATTTTTTACTTAAAAATGACATACAAATAGCCTATAACAAATAATTTATCCCAAATTTAAAAGTAAGGTATTGTGAATACTCCATAAAAGAAAAAGAAAACATTTAGACTTCTTCCTTTGTCAAAGAGGGGACCAAAAATTTTATTCAAATTTCCCAAATTGCAGGGGCACTATACCTCTAGACCCTGTATTGTGGAAGGTACAACTATACAATGATTCCCTCACCTATCCCAGGAGTTACATTCCAGAGACTCCTGTGATAGGTGAAAATCTGCAAAGTGGTGGGTATTCACTGCTAAAAGCCTTAGAAGGTGCAGAACGTTTGGGTGGCAAAAGACTTGAAACAAATTCAAACTTTTATGAAAATTTTACAAAAACACACCACCACAGAGCAACACTATGTGCAGTGATCAGGTGTTGATGTGAAGTGGATAAGGAGAGATGCTGAATGTATGGGCACAGTGCAGGAGAGTGAAGCCACAATAACTGGTCCACAATATATCGAGGGACAACTGTATATCTATTTTTGTGTACGTTACCTTCACAAAAATTGACCATATACTAGATCATAAAAACTTCACAAATGAAAAAAGGCAGAAAAATTTAATGCATTTTTTCTGATCATAATGAAATAAAAATTACATAAATTAATGGACCTTCAAGGCATAGTCTGAAAATTAATTATAAACTAATTTCTAAAAAATAAATGGCTCGGGGGCAGCTGGGTAGCTCAGTGGAGTGAGAGTCAGGCCTAGAGACAGGAGGTCCTAGGTTCAAACCCGGCCTCAGCCACTTCCCAGCTGTGTGACCCTGGGCAAGTCACTTGACCCCCATTGCCCACCCTTACCAGTCTTCCACCTATGAGACAATACACCGAAGTACAAGGGTTAAAAAAAAAATAAATGGCTCAAAGAAAAAATGTAAAAATAATAAAAATTTCATGAAAAATAATGACAATAATGAGCTAGCATACCAAAATTTGTGAGATGCAGAAAAACAGTACTTAGGATAAAATGTGTATCTCTGAATATTTCCATAATTCAAAGAAAAAGTCAATCAATGAAATTGTCATACAACTGAAAAACAAAACTAGGAAAATAAAAAATTAAAACTCTTCCAATTAAACCTCAGAAAAGATTTCCCAAACAAAAAGAACAGTTAACAAAATTAGAATAAGAAAGCTATTAAAATAATAAATAAAAGTAGAGACTGCTTTAAAAAAATTAAAACGTAAGTCACTGGCTAATTTAGTTTAAAAAAGGAGGAAAACAAATTTCCAATATCAAAAATAAAAAGAGTTAATTCAAAATCAATGAAGATAAAATAAAAGCAATCATTAGAAACTATTTTGCCCAACTATTTGCCAATAAAATTGACAATTTAAATAAAATAGATGGATATTTACAAAAATGTAATTTGCCCAATTAACACAGGAAGAAATGAAATACTGAATTGTCACTACTTAAAAATGAAATTGAATAAAGCATAAATGAGATCCCTAAACAAAAAAAGAAAATTAAGGACCAGCTTAATTTCCATGTAAATTCTACCAAATATTAAAAGAAAATGAATTCCAATACTGCAGAAACTATTTTTTAAAAATTCATAAAGAAGGAATCCTACCAAATTCCTTCTTTGACAAAGACTACACTGTCTTGTTACTTAAACCTGGGAGAATCAAAACAGAAAGAGGAAAGTATAGACTAATTTTTCTAAAGAAAAAAATAATACATATTCCACCTTCCATCTTGGGCAGAAAAAGATATGGGCTAGGCAATGGGAGTTAAGTGATTTGCCCAGTGAAATACAGCTATGAATTATTTAAGGCAAGATGTGAAACCAGGATCTCCGGTCTCTAGGCCTGGCTCTCAATCCACTCATCAATGTAGCTGTCCCCTTCTTTAAAGAATATTACCACAAAATTTTTAAATAAAATTCTAGAAAGATGATTGCAGATATATATTACAAAAAATTTATGCTATAAAGACAGGGCTGAAGTAATGATGTTTACTATTACCATTACTATTGGTTTCAGCAATAAGACAAAAAAAAAATGGTAAAACTAAGCACTGGCCAAAGAGGAAAGAAAACTACCAGTTTTAGGCAGATGATATGCTAGTTCCAGAAAACTTTTAAGTCACTAAAAAAACTATTTGAAACAAAAAAAGAACTTCAGGAAAGTTATAGGATATAAAATAAACGTGCACAATTCATCAGTATTTCTGTATATGATTAGCAAAAACTGCTTAGAAAGAGAAATTCTATTTTAAAAAAACTAGAAGCAATATAAAATATTTGGTTTTTTACCTGCCGAGAGACACAGAAAATTTAATGAAAATAATTACAAAACATGCTTCAAACAAATAAATATATGTAAATAATAGGAGAAATATTAGTTGTTTGTGAGTAGGAGATAAATATGATAAAATGATAATATTACCCAAATTAATTTACTTATTCATTATCATACCCAACTACTAAAAATTACTTTACAGAGCAAAATAATCAGTTGAGTTAAATGCTATTATTATCTGCATTTTAAAGAAGGGAACTGAAGCCTTGAGATGCTAAATGATTTGTCCAGGGTTACATAGCTAGTAACTGAAGAAGAATTAAAAGTTAATTCTTTTATATAATTCACTTATGTCAAGCTACTTCTTGTGTGTATATAAATGCCATTTTCTAAAACTTTTAACTTCCAAATTATGATTCACGCAACTGGAAGTGATTCTTAGTTGCATTCATAGTACTTTATGGCCAGTTTTACATATATTGTAGTTATCTTTACGCATGTCTTTCTGGATTGTAACTACTTTGAGGACAGAGCCTATATTTTACCGTATTTAATTTTTTAATCTTCCCATTGAATGCATAGTAGAGAGTGTTGAATAAATGAATAAAAATTGTTCCTTTGTGCACTTTCAAAGCACTATTGTACACACAAATAATCAACAAATTGGTCATTGTAGAACCAACTATTGTTAACACTTTTGGCTTTGGTTAGCCTAAAGTATTATTTTTTACAAAGCAAATAGAAGAAGTGAAAAATTGGCCTCAGAAGAAATGATCATTTTGCCTCTCTCAACAAGTAGTTTTGACATGATAAGTTAGAAATAATAAATTAAGTAAACATAATTAAGTTGTCTGCAGATGTATCAACAGAGGCACAAAGTACTAATTTGCTGATTGTTGTTATTTATTAGCTAGTTAATAAATATAGGTAGGATATCTATTGTGATACAAGCATCATTCTTAGAGTAGTACCTGCCATACAAAGAAGGCTAAAGGAAACCATTCAGTTTTATTTCAGAATGAGATGGACTCTAAAAAAACAGTATCCCTCACCCAGTAGCTAAAGAGTATTCTTTGAAGGCATGAAAGACATTTAGGTCCTTTTAGGGGATAGAGGACTAAAGGGAACATGGATGCTAGTAGTTTTTGTTCTTTATAAAGTAGCAAAACTCATTCTCTTATCTGTCTTGTATTATACTTGACTTTTGGGTTTCTCCATTTTGTCCTTGGCATATTGTCTGAATTTACATTTGGAAAATATTTTTACTCAGAGGTGAATGCTTATTGCAATGTAGAAACTAAGGTAGATGGAGGTTAAATGACTTGGCTAGGATCACACAGGCGGGAGGTATCTGAGGCCAGATTTGAATTCACATCTTTCAGGTCCATAGTTTCAACTACTATTATCACCTCATGGCCCCTATTTCCTTTCTCTATTGATAAATTCTTTGTTCTTTATACTGATTAGCTTAATAAAAAGTAAAGTTGTTTCTTAGGCATTTTGTATTATAATTATTTAGTTTTATTATTTGTCAATAAGTAATTATCTATTTAACAATAAAGTATAATGAAGATCCAGATTTATTCTAATGCTTAAGTACATTTTACATAAACTGGAAATTGCCTGGCTCTTTCTTTATCACCATATAGCTGTTTGCTGTTTAGTGCAGATAAATTTCAGGTCTAAATCTTAGTATCTTTCAACTATGAGATTATTTAAATATTTCTTGTGTCTATTTACATTTTCACCTTCTGTGACCACTTAGTAATAAATGGATTTATTATATACCATTAGTGGACATCCTTTAAAATTCAAAAGGTACCCCCAGTTTTAGTAAGTCAAGATTTGGTGTAGATATATGCTTGGCTTTGTCCATATGCTTTATAGACCTCAGTCATACTACTGTTTGGCTTTGTTCCAGAAGATTTTTTTTAAGCCTGTTCACATGATGGTGGCTCTAATTCAAATTCTATCATTTTGTAGGAAACATAAAACAGGAAGAGGATGGAATATAATTAATTACTAAATCTTAATGGATAAATCACTGAGGCTTAGATATCATCCTCCATTGACTGTGACTCATTGCCTTGAGAACCTTGTACCCTGGGTTTTGGAAACACACCATCTTTTATTAGTTAAATTTATTTTATTTTAAAAATATTTATCCAGGTGGCTTCTCAATCATTCTTATCCAGACAACTACAAATTCCTTGCATGGATCAATTAGTTCAGTAATAAAGCAAAAGTCTTGATCTTCTACTATTAGAAGCAGCCTGCCAAATGGCCTCAGCATCAAGAAGGCCTCAATGTAGTCCACTGTATAGTTAGAAATATCTTGAATCCCTAAAACTACATTACCCCAAATTCCGTTCTGTGTTACCTAGAATGCTTTCCGCTTTGTCCACCTTTGTTTGGTCACCTTTATATCAGTTCTGCAGCTCTGCCTCTTTCTGTTTCTTTTGCTCTCTTGAGCATGCTGGGTTAAATAGCTGTCTTACTTTAGTTTTTAGAAATAAACTTTATAAAATATAATATTTAGCTTTTGGATATTAATATTAATCTCTACACCACCTTTGACAGAAATTTTCCCTGAGACATAGGAGAAGTCCTTTAATTTCTCAGTGCACTAGGTACTTTCTTTGATTGTAAGTATTATACCATTAATAGAAGGAATGCCCTCATTGGGAGTTTCCTTATCAATGAATTACAGATCTAGACCTCAAATAAATAATGATATGTGTACCTATGTGGAAGGGCTACAGTACATTTTATCATTCTTGAACTCTATTGCTTTTGTGTCATAATATTTTATTTTTAGCTAGTCTTTAACCCATTTAAAGTATACTTGCACATCATTTTGTCCTGATTGATCTTCAAGGACTACAATCCATGATCATGATTGGAGGGTTAGATGTGGGAAAATGAGAGCTACATTTCTTATACTTTCTGGCTGTGTGACTTTGATAAGTCACTTATCTCACTAAAGTTCAGTTACCTCTTCTGTAAAATGGGGACAAACCCTGAGCTCACAAGATTGAAGTTAACCTTAAGTGAAATGATTTTTGTAATGTGCTTTGCAAATATTTTGATATTAATAGCTATAGACCACATGTATTATACCATTAGTGCAAGGAACTCATTATTAAATTCGACTCCCTGCTTCAAGTCTCTCCACAATCCAATTCAAGCTCAACAAACCTCAACCAAAGTGGTATTCCTAAAGCATAGATTTCTCTGTGTCACTATCCTGAGAAACAAACAAAAAACCTCTAGAAGCTCACTTGTTCACTAAGATAAAAAAAATATCTTCTTCAGTTTGCCATTTAGGAATCTGGCTGCTGCCTAAATTTCTAAACTTAATAAAGTTTATACTCACTAGGGTCCTTCTAAACTGATCCATTTGCTGTTCCTCAATTCCCAAACTCTCATCTCCTATCCTTGTGACTTTTAATGGGTCTTTCCCCTGCCTTGAACATACCCTGGTCTCTCATCTACTTTTTATGGCTCTTGGCTTCCTTAAAAACTCAACTCCAGCACTGTCCCACCTTCCCCAGATTTGGCTTTTCCTGATTCCCCAGTGACTAGCTATCATCCTCCACCAGTCACCCCCAACCCAGCCATATACATACCATTGAGTTGTACTTTTATTTTATTTATTTAATTTTATATTAATCCATCTGCCTTAACTTTTATTTATTTTTTGTTTTTGTTTTTATTTATTTGAAAAAATATTTAATTAATTGATTTAGAATATTTTTCCATGGTTATATGATTCATGTTCTTTCTCTCCTCTCCTGCCGCCCAAGCCACCAAGCAGTTCCACTGGGTTTTACATTTGTCATTGATCAAGATCTATTTCCTTATAATTAATATTTGAAATAGAATGATGGATAGAGTCTACATCCTCAATCATATTCCCATCGAACCATGTGATCAAGCAATTGTTTTTCTTCTGTGTTTCTGCTCCCACAGTTTTTTCTCTGGATGTGAATAGTGTTCTTTCTCATAAGTCCCTCAGAATTTTCCCGGATCATTGCATTGCTGCTAGTAGAGAAGTCCATTACATTCAATTGTGCCACAGTGTATCCATCTCAGTGTATAAGGTTCTCCTCGTTCTGCTCCTTTTGCTCTGCATCAATTCCTGGAGGTTGTTCCAGGGTTGTACTTTTAAAAGAGATAACTACTCAGTCTGTGATTTCACTAGTATAGAGAACTTCTTGGTAAAAAAAAACAACAACCTTTACTAATGTAAGTCAATACCTTCTCAACAACTAATAATTTTAGAGAATTGTCCAGAACTGAGAGATACTGACTTACATGATGAGGGTCACAAAGATAGTATGTGTTAGAGATGGAATTTGAATATAGGTCTTCCTGGCTTGGAGGCCAGGTCTACGTAAAACATTATGGTTCTCTACCTTATACTAAAAATACAAACAATGCAAAGCAAATGGAAACTAAAACAAAAACATTTTTGCAGTTACTTTTATTGTATAGACACAAATTATTCACTTAACCTCCATTATCTGGGCAGACTGGGTCTCTGGAGGAAGTTCTATATCTTGGCTCAGCTTTTGAGGAGTAGCTAGGGAGATTAGGAGTGGTTTTCCAATGATGTATTTCACCAACTCCTCCCCATGTTCTTCTTCAGTGATCAGTGGAATTAGACAGGCTTTTTAGTTTTGGAAGAGTCAATTTCTAAGGTAGTAAGAACTTTGGTACAAACATTCCCCCTCCCCAAGTCTTCTAAGTTCCCTTCTAAGTACATATAGAATCCATGGTTATAACACAAACAAAAAGGAAATAATTCCCAATTCCTGGACATCTTTTTGCTGGTACTCCTCTTGGAAATGGTATAACTTTTCCCATGGTCTCTTTTTACCTTTCCACCCCTCAACAAGCTGTTTTTCTTTTGTGTATGTAGTTTTTACTCTCCTCTCATTGCAAGCTACTGCTGGTCCAGGGAAGTTGATGAGAAGTCTATGTCCTTTGACTCTCAGATGTTCACACTGTTATTCTAATTTAAGATATTCTCTGCCTTATAGAACTAATTTTCCTCAAAAATAACTTCAAATACCATCTTCTAAATGAAGTCTTTACTCATATACCCAGTTGCTAAAGAATTTTCCCCAAAAGTGATTTCACATTTATTTTGTATATATATTTTAATAAAATTACTTGTGTACAATTTTATCCTGTTAAATGTAAGCTTCTTTAGGGAAGGAATTGTTTCTTTCTTTCTTCCTTCCTTCCTTCCTTCCTTTCTTTCTTTCTTTCTTTTTTTTCTTTTGGTCTTTATCTTTCAGTTGCCTGGTGTAGAGTAGATACTTTATAAATACTTGGCAATTCATTGATTATTTAAAGGAATGGGGATTACTTGGCTAAAAAACAATAAATGAGCTTGGGGGAACATCTTCAAATATCTGAAGGGCCACAATATGGAAAATGGATCAGACCCATTTGATTTCTTAGCTCCTCATGTCAGAACTATGGTAAAAAGGGTAGAAGTTTCAAGAAGACAAATTTAGATTTACTGTAAGGAAAACTATTCTAAAGAGGATCAGACACTCCTGAGAGACAGTGAATTTATTGTTAATGGAAGCTTCAATCAAGGATAGAAGACTATTTGTTGAATATGTTATGGTGGAAGACATCCTTATTCAGTTACCAGTTGGACTACTTGGTCTCTGAAAGTCCATCTGACTCTGAAAAACTGTGATTCTGTGATTTTCCAGCCTAGAAAAGAGTCAAAATATCCAGCAGAAGAGGGAGGATAGGTATGACTGGGGACAAAGGTAAGAAAGAAGATTGAAATTTAGAACCTAAAAGAGACAGAAAAAAAATAAAAACAAAAATAAAAACAGACTGAAGATCTTAAAAGCATCTTAAAATGTCTAGGATCATTAAGTATAAGATGATGCATTTTTATAAGACCCAAAATTGAAAATTTAGAGTCTAAAAGTAAGGAAAGAGAAAAAATCAAAAAACAAAAATAGATCCAAGATTTTAAAAAGTATCTTAAAATATCTAGAGTCATTAAATATAAGAAGAACCTTCTGTACATTTTGGATATACATATCTTACTATATCATGGGCATTAATTGATATTTAAATGTTAGAAAAGGAAATGTCATATGGTTCTTAGAAAGATTTACTTCCTAAATGGTTAAAGTAAGTTTCATGTTTTGTATATGTCACTACTATATTACATAAATAAAATATTGTTGTTCTAATGAATCAACAAGTATATAGGCTTACAAACATTCATTACAAGCTATACTTCATTGGAAAATTTCATTACTTTCTTAAAATATTGGCTGTTGCTTAAACCCTCAGCAACCATTTATGAAGGGTGATAATTTTATTTCTCTTTTAGAAACTTTAGTTGCAAATTCTTACTGTTATAGTTTCATTGATCATCTGTGGGACCAATTAAAGGGACAACAAGCAATGTTATCATAAAACTCAAATTTAAGCAAGTAAGGAATTATTCCTTACTAGGGATAAAGGGGATTTAAATGGTTCCATCATGCTCAGTAGCAACTAATATTGCAAAAAAGTAATATTCCCTCCATCCTTGCAATAATGCATTTGTAAAAAAGGTTAATTTTTTAAAATTTCAAATATGTGTATGTATATATGGTGTATTCACTTAGATAATGTACATATTCAAGAGGTAGGCTAGTCATGTGGTGAGAGCAAGAGATAACAAGTGAACAGCTTGTGTATGCCACTGTTATTCATGCAATTTCAAGAGATCTAGAGGAAGGCCCCCAATATCTTAAATGAACCCACAAATAAACACTTCTAAGAAGGAATGGACAAAAGTTGTGCGAGATATTTGGGTTGCAATCTGCCTCACTAGAGGGAATATCCACATGAATGAAATTGCAGGCCCATTGATAGATGAAAGCAAGCACCACATTCTGCCTTTTCCACCAGGTGTACTATTTTATTTTCATGTATCACTTAAAAAAAAACAACATAGCTACAGGGCCTTGAAAACTGTAAATGTTCTAGGTCTCTTAGGACTTCTGAGAGTCCCTGTTCCTCTGAAAGCTTTAACATTTTCAGTACAGAAGACTCCCTCTCCTGGGTGTATGAGTTACATTTCCCTATGTTCTAGGCCAGAAAGATTTACTTTTGTTTCACATGAAGTTTGCTCATAAAATGATTGAAAACACACACACACACACACACACACACACACACACACAAGTATTTTTGACTCAGTCACAGTCAGAAGACAAAATTATTAATTTTGGAAATGGCATCCTCATTGTTACTTACATTAGGTTATGTTCCATTTGAGATTGTCAATCAGGGACCAATGTGCTTTTCATTCTAAAATTCAGCGGGATGGCGTGTTTTATAAGGCATGCACACAAAATTCCACTCTGGACAAATGGAACTTCTTGTACATTCACTTTGTAAATTGAAAAAAATGAAAATGAAGATAAAGATACTGGCCTGAGGTGATACCTTAAGTCAGGGTTAGAGCTAAGATGGACACAAGCAGAAGGCATATTCTGAGGAAATTCTCTTCTAGGAGGAGAAACAAACAAGCCAATTGTCAGTCCCTTGGTCTACATGAATTTTTGAAGTGTGCTTATTTATGAAACAGGTATTGTAGTATGTTCTGGGGACGCAAAGAAACAAAAATAGTTCTTGACCTCAGGGAGCTTGTTTTCTAACAAGGGACAAAATGTGTAGGAATAAGTAGGAACATGTAAGATACACATGGAGTAGGCAGAATGAAGCCTCAGAGGGGAAGATGCCAGGAGCTGAAGGTCTTGGGGAAGTTTTTTCGAAAACCTCAGGATTTGAGCTTTTTCAAATGAGGCCAGGGAAAATAGAACACAGAGTTTAAATGAAACAGGTTAGTGTTTATTTATTTTATGTTAAAATAGACCAGTCATCTATATCATTTTTTACTTCAATAGTAAAGACGAATTAGCGAAAACCTTTTACCATCCATCTCCTCTACTGAAATCTCAACATGGTGGGGACATGCCTACTATCTGTAATACAATGTTCCCCACATTATATCTCATGATTTGGATTATAGCTCCAAGGTAATGTGTTCCTGTATTCTTGTGTGTTTGTTTAATAACTGTGCAGTTTTGAAATAGATAAGTGATTAATGTACTGATTTAATTAGAAATCCCCATAATCAGCTCCCTTCCTGTCAAACTGTAGATCTGAATAGTTTTCACACATTGGTTATATTGGTCACGAAGACTTTAATACATTTGTTGGCAAGTCACTGTGGTAGACACATTGGGGGGTGTCAGCTTTTAATTGTAACTGTCTTGCAGAGTGGTGTTGTTTTAATATCCTGTATAGATTTTTATGTAATACACTTACTTGCAGGCAGCCCGAAGCAAGAATCAATTCTGTGAAGGATTCTTCTTTTGTTAAAAGCCAATCTTGTTTTAATGATGCATGAAGAAATATTCGAGCATTGACATTTTTCTGTCAGGTTTCTTTTGAAAAATCAATTAAGATAATACTGCTTTGACCTAGTTATCTAGTTAATGCTTATTAGGAATGTAATATGATTTACTGTCAGCATAATAATTTTTGTATCTTATCCCATTAGCTTGTGCATATTTCAAAGTGTATTACACAATGGTCACTTCTTAAAATGTAATGTAGCAGAATACATTAATTAGCTTGACTAGGATCATTAGACAGAAACCATCTCATTGGTTCCTTGTATCAAATTTGTATACAATCTCTATCAAGACATTGCATTATTTACATGACTAAAAAACAGTTTCTCAACCAGATGATGGATATGGAAACTTTTTTGTCTGGTGCCAAAGTCTTTTGTGTTTGACAAAGAATAGGAATTTCTGCCCAGTCATGACTGGTTTAGATCTGGTCCGTATGAGTGAAGCACAAACCAGATTTAGATTCAATTCTGCTAGATGCTGACCTTTGCTATCTGTGCATTCACAATAGTCTTCTGTTGTTGAAATGTGTGCATTCAAAGGACAGAAGGGATTCCTAAGAATCAAATAAAAACACAACTTTAAAAATATTTTAAAACAAGTAATCGTGCATCTATGTTATCTTTATATCCCCAATTGTAAAAGGAAGAACAGTAAAGCACTTACCTCCTATAGCATTAGTGAGAAACTATTGATTCCTACCCATTTTTGTGGTCAGCTTTAACTAAGAACACAACTCTTAACTTTGTTAAAAAAGAACAGAAATTAAATCTTCCTACTGCTTTACTGACATCGGTATGCCTTTCAGGAGAACATTAAAGTTATTCTTCTACTCGGTTAAAAATTTCTGAGGTAGCTTGAATGGTTGGCATGAAATGGATACAGGTGGTGGACCATTGAAGGGAAGTGGAAAACTACTGAACTGATATGAGTAGATTGAAGATGGACAGTATGACCATAGTGTACCACAGTGATATGAAGCAAATTTAAAGTGGGCCTTTTCATTCATCTTGAAGCCAGTCAACAGGTTTATTTATAGTTCCAGTAATACATAAATGGTGGATATGTGATTGAGTTTTTAAAAATTATTTTTCATATGTAATAATTTGACATATTGTTATAATGCATTATATGATAATATAACATTATTATAATGTTTTGAGTTTGTTTTAACTTATTAGTAGTAGTAGTAGTAGTAGTTCATGTGTCTAGTTTGAAAGTTTCTTGAGCTGATATCTGAAAGCTTTGCTCTTCCATTCCTGTTTTAGTCACCAAAAGCTATTTTTTAATGCTGGTTTACTGTGTGTTTATATTAAATAATAATAATAATAATAATAAATAATTAAAAATATCAATCAATAATCTATGTAATTATTAATTTTTATTTTTTGAGCCATCAGGAAAAAGTCATTTCCCATCCTTTTATTTCTCATTTAAAGTATCCACAGGTTGTCAATTTTTGAAAGATTTGCCTATACACAATCACAAGAATTGACCAATCTCTACCCAGTCAGCCAGACTTGTAAATTCACTGCCATTCTCAAATCATTTGCTTTCAATTCACCTAACATGTTGTCATTTCTTGTTGTCTCAGCCTACACAATGCATATTTCCAACATTTCCCATTCTTTCTATTCATGCAATAATCACCCTAGTAAAGACCCTCATTACCTGCTGTACAGATTATTTCGAGATCCTTATAACTGTTGTCTCTGATTAGAATCTTTCTCTATTCGAGTCTTTCCTACACTCAGCTGCCAAATTTAAAGTAATTTTCCTAAAATCCAGCACTAGGCCATCCTCCTTTTTCAAATTCCACTGGCTTCCTATTCCTTCTAGAATCAAATATAAAATCCTTGATTGGGCAGTTCAAGTCCTCTCAGCCTGGCTCCTTCCTCTCTTTCCAGTTATTATTCTCTTCCATCCTTTCTATGATTCAGTTACACTGGCCATGTATGGGATCATCCATCTCTTGATTCTCCATTTGTAAAGACTTCCATCTCCTAGGCCTGGAATCCTCTCTCTCCTCACTGCCTTTTCCTAATTTCCATAACTTCCTTCCAGGTTCTACTTAAATCCCCCTTTTTGTAGGAGACCTGAGATTATCTTTAATTTAAACTGTATTTTTCATGTTTTTATACATAGTTATTTGAACATAATTCTCTCCTTCCACCCTCCCTGGACCCCATTAGAATGTGAGGTCTTTGAGAGTAGAGATCATATTTTTGCCTATCCTTCTCTCCCCAGTGTTTAACAGTTTTGGCTTACAGTAATAATTAATGCTTATCATCTGGCTGACTGAACTTGTTTTATTCCCTTTATCTCATGAAATATATGCTTAGATTTTTATAGATTTTTAAATATTTTTATTTAAACTATATAATATATAAAATATATGACTATATACCTATATATTATACTTATGTATATGGTATATATGTAAGTAATTTCTGTATATTGTTATATATGTAATATATGTAATATAGTTGTATATTTAGAGCATTGGGTCCAATTTCCTCATATTAAAGGGAAGGAAACAGAGATCCAAAGAGGTTAAATGATTTGCCCATGGTCACACAAGTCATGAGTGGCAAGACCCAAGATTCTAAGCTAGATTTTCTGATCTCTAAACCCAGAGGGAACAGCATAGGACTTTACAGTAAAAAAAAAAAAAAGGATCAATCTACCAAATGATGTTATTGATTAAAAAAAACCCTTCATAGCATAACCACATTTTCCAAGTTCCTTACCATTTCATTACATTCATCTTTTCCTGAGTTCAATGATACCTTGGCTCAAGTTGCTATCTTGACTTGATGTGATTGTCATACATCATTTGAAATTCACCAGTAAAACATTTGCACTTAACAAAAGTGACCATGTTTTACAGACCAACATGATGAATTTATGTTGGTAGCTCACTGGAGTCGTCCATCCCCATCTTAGTAACATTTTAATTAATTAAGAGAGAAAAATCAATGATCACGGATCCTTCTACCTACAGGATTCTTTTACATTTTCTGCTTGCTTATTGGAAATAAGAATTTTCTCCTCACTCAACATCTTTTCCCCTTCCTCCCCCCCTCCCCCGCCCCATATTTCATTGGAGGCATTCGGGGTCCAAAAGGTTTCAAATTGTTCATAATGCAGAGTGTATTTGAAACCTGTGGTGTGTTGATTTGAATAAAGGAAGGAGTGATTTGGTTAATGTGATGGCATCTCAAAATGCTAAATGAGAATGAAACTGAAAGACACAGCCTAGCAGTTCTTGGGTGGCAAATGGGATGTGCATAAAGAAGAGTGGGCAAAAAACAGAAATGAATTGGAATATAGACTTTGTAAGCATCTCAGTGTTTGGAAAGCCAAAGAAATGAGGGGAAAAAAAGAAAACATCCGGATGCTACTACTTTTTTTTCCCTTATTTGCATATTGGCTCTGATATTAGGATTCTGCTTTGGGCATGTCACTTTCAAGCTTCCAATTAATTGAATTGACAGTATTATGTTATTATTTCTTTTGAGTAAGCCGCATTTGTGGGCTGGGATTTTAATTATATGAAATAGGATTCATAAATCGAAATTGGAAACCTTAAATTATTGTTTAATGATCATTGATCAAACACCTAATCAAGATAAAGAAAATTAGGACAGGAGACAGCAACATCACAATTTGAATTTTACATGATTAGTCTTCTGCCTAACTAGGCACTTTTCTTGGGTATCTGAACTGTTTTGCCTTTTAACTGTGCTTGCAGTTGCTATGGTGATGGCATAATTTTGTAATGGTCTAAAAATGACACTGGCATAGATACTGACAGATAGGAATTAATTCACTAACAAGTAATTATGTAGCGAAATGTTGACTGCCATGCAGAAGGTGCACAGTGACACATTTACTGTTTTTCAGGGATGGCAGTAACATTAGCGTTGGTCATTAGTGGTAGACATCTCAGTACAGTGTTGGATACAGACTTATATGCAGACCTATTTAGTTACCTGTGTGACAGCCTTGTTCAGGACACCAGAAACAGCTGTCCTAGCCTGTATGAGCCAAAATAATTAGGCCTGTCATCTTCTCGCTCTGATTTCCCCTTCAACCTGCTCCACAAAATGCAAATATTTTGCTTTCATTGTCACATTCACCTTGACATGGATATTGCTTTGGCGCATAACTGGATGAGATGACTCAGAATTTGCATTGTTCATTCTAATAAATTTGCTTCCCCTCTACTGCATGGCAGGACCCATCAGATAAAGTCTCCCAGAGTGTCATCAATCACCATCGCTGACAGACGGCTTTTGCCTTCATTTGTTACATACGAGAACATGCTTAATTATTTGTCCTGTAATTAGTTGGGAAAATGTCAGGAAATGTCAACTCTCTGTTCACTCTGGAAGGGCTCGGCTTGAAAGCCACAATGACTGAAGTGTCATTAGTGCTGCCTAACAAGACAAGCATCAGCTGGGGAAAAGTGAAAGCTTCTAAAAAAGTAATCATGGCGAGTTAAGGAAAACGGAAAATCCGCACCAATAATAAGATGTGAGTCCTATTAGCAAACAGTTGTATTTTTCATCTGTTACCGTTCACAATAAAAATAAGGAAGAGCAAACTGAAGAGATGAACATTTTGAGATTGATAAAATTTCTGTCACATATTCATTGGCATCTCTTAAGTCAATCACACTTAATATATTACCATAGGTAGCACGTAATATTTAATTTTCAGATTTGCAGCCCTTTTTACCATGCATCCCACATGTTCTAAATTTCAATGGCTACGGGAAGGTAAATATTATTTTTGCATTAATCCCATCAGATGTGATGAATTGAATGTGCAAAACCAAAGATTGCATTGCTGTTTTTAGAACTT
>NC_058130.1:429620150-429647596 GCF_016433145.1 Gracilinanus agilis
TATATTTGTAATTATTCTACCAGAACAGTGGATCCAGGATAATGCTTTTCACTAAACATTCAAAGTTGTTTGGTTATGATCTGGACTATAATTCGGGTTTAGTTTTTCATTAATAGCATATATAATTCAGTATAAACTTCTAATATTCTCCCCCAAATAATCCTTAACAATTGAATCTCCTGACTATGCTATGAAAATGAAATGAGCAGGACCAGGGGAACAATTTTTTCCTATAACATCAATATTATAAAAATGAACAGTTTGGAAGATTTTTATAAACTGATGAGGTATAAAGTGAGTAGAACCAGGAGAACGATTATGCTTACAATAACACAACACTGTAAAATACAAACAACTTTGAGAATGTCAACAACTCTGTTCAACTTAATGACCATTCAGATTTTCAAAGGACTAATTGATCTAGCACACTACCCATCTCCTGTCAGAAATTTTGATGAACCCAGAGTGTAGGAGACCTATGTTTTTTGAACATGTCAAATGAGAGAAATTCTTCTTCTTCTTCTTCTTCTTCTTCTTCTTCTTCTTCTTCTTCTTCTTCTTCTTCTTCTTTCATGCATATGTGTTGCAGAGAAGTATTTTTAATTCCCCAGGGGTAGAAGAAGTGGAAGGGAAAGAATACAAAACAGATTAGTTTTAAAAACTAATTTAGTTAGTTAAAAAAACCCTGCAACGAGCAGATAGTTGACATGAACATTCTGAATTCATCATTAATCTGCTGGTAAACTCCAAGTTACTACCAAATTCTGTAGAGAACTCTTAAATATTCAATTACCAAACCAGTAAGTCTAGGAGCCTGGCTGCAGAAATGAACATCTAACTATTCACTCTAATTCTCAGATTAAAGTTATTCAAAATGAAATGAACTATGGAAATATCTTCTAATTTCAGTTCAGAATGGAAAATGCAAGTATAAAGATAAGCACAGTATTTGAAATTCAGAGCTAGTAAATATCTTATAAAGCATCAAATCCAATATTTTAAGTTTATTGACGCATGAATGAAGATTTGTTTGTCATACAACTACTTCTGGGTAGAAGCCAAGAACTCAAGTCTCCCGATACATAAGTCCATTGCTCTCTCCCAGGCTGGTCAAGGGATCTAATGTCAGAATACAAGTACTAGTAGCAGATATATGGCATCTTCTTCATCCCTTCCCATCTTCCACAAAACCCTCAATTTTGCAGGACACTGATTGACTCTGGATATGTCCAATAATGTCAAGGGAGGTGATAAAACCATTTCCATAATGGCCATCTTCCTCCTTTTTTTAAAAATGTCTAGATTTTGCTTCAGTTTCTGGAAATTTTGCCATATACATTCTTTTTGTATGATAATTGCAATAATAATGATAACCAACATTTATGTAGCACTTATTATGTCCTAGGCACTGTGCCAAATATTTAACAACTATTATTTCATTTGAGCCTCACAATAACCCTGGGAGGTAGATTCTATTATTATTTCCATTTTACAGATGAGGAAACTGAGGCAAATGAAGATCAAATGACTTTTCAAGGTCATACCACTAGAAAGTGTCTGAAACTGGTTTTGATTTCAAGTCTTCCTGGCTTCAGCCCTGGTTCTCTAGCTATGAGCCACCCGCTGTTTCTACCTGTTTAAGTCTCATATATTATGTGTAGAGTAGACTTTGGTCCAAATCCTTATCATGCTTTATATTCTAGCAAAATCATTTTTCTTCTTCTAACCTTCACCATTTATGTAGCAACTACAGAAAGAATAGAAGAAGGCTGAAAGTTTCTTCTGTAATAAGAAAAATGCCATCTCTGATGGAACTAGAACTTAACTGATGTTCTGCTTTCTGAGCATAGCAGTCTGGTTCTTAAGTTAAACAATACAAAACCAGGCTAAAAAATGAACTAAAATCATATTTTGGTTTAAAGAAATATAGGTGCTTATTGGAATTTCTACTTCCATTACTACATTAATCATACAATTTAAAAGAGATTCCATGATGGCTTATGCAGTTCTTGTGTGATGATTAATCAATATTTAGATACATCATAGAAGTCTCTAAGTTATTCTTTTCTAATAAAGTATCTTATCTATTTTAAAATGCATTCAACATCGGACTTTGAGGAGAAATGAAGCTTGATAAAGACCCTTTTTGGCGAAAAATAGAGGTCAAAAGACATTGGAGATTAGCAGTTTTGAGACTACCTGGATGATAAAGTGTGGGATGCAGCTCTATGAAGCCATTTGCTGTGACCAAATTAAATAAGTCATTCCTCTAGAATTTTGTTGTTCATGACTGCTGCATAGATCATGTCCTAAGGGAAATTTCTACAGATTTTTCAAAACTATGTTGAATTCTTCTTTAAAGAATTACAGTCCTTTCCCTCTGTACCTGTTGCTGAAGCAAAGCTTTCCTGAATGTTAACATGCACATTCTTCAACTTTCCAATTAAAATATTAGGGAATAAAATGCATTTTTAAAAGAAATATAGAATATGGGCATAGCCCTTTTGGAGGTGTAGAAGAAGGACTTTGTCATTGCTTTGAAAGAGAGCTTATTTATGTAATTCCTTATTTTTGTGGCTAGGATGTTTATCATTTCCATAGTTTGAATCTTGTCATATTTTTAAATAGACTAGCTCTTGGACTGTAGAATTTGGTGGAAGCAGAGCTTTATCTCAAAAGGTATTGTTTTTTTATAAGTATGCTGGAGTCCCTTTACATACTAGAGATATTAAAAGATCAAAAATTAATATCTAGAACCCTTTCACTTTATAGATTGGGAAATTGAAGTTGAGGACAGTTAAATGGATTTTCTAGGATCACATAAGTGGTAAGGATTTTAACTCATGTTTTTGATTCCAAAATTGTTGCCCCTTTGACTTTATCACACTGCTTCTCCAATGCTGAATACATGAATGCCTGTCATATGGACTAACCAGATTGTATCAGGTGATTGCATAATGTAGCTATTCAGTTACAGGGGAAAGTATTTGACCTAAAAACATCTATAGTTATTTCATAATAAACTATGTTAAAATAGAATATGATCCATTTGACAATTCATTTTATTTAAAAAGGAAATTAGCCTAGTTTTTATATCTGGTGTGTTGGATTTCAATTCTGGAAGATCTGTCTGAGTTCAAATCTTGCCTATGATATTGATTTAGTGACCATGAAAAAGTTACTTAACTTCTAAGGTCATTCTAAGACATATTTACTAAGTGATGATGGGATTGTTATCTTCCTTCATCAAGAAAGTTCATACCCAGAGGAAAATCTTTAGGTATATATGTACATTATGTATCATGTGTATCTGTCTATCTATCTATCTATCTATCTATCTATCTATCTATCTATCTATCTNATGTATCATGTCTATCTATCTATCTATCTATCTATCTATCTATCTATCTATCTATCTATCTATCTATCTTTCTATATTTTATACAAGAGGTAATATGGAGGAGTGAGTAGGTTTGCTACCCATTGAGTCAAGAAGGACTGATTTCAAATCCTTCTTCACACATTTACTAGCTAGGCATCCCTGGCCACTTTATTAAACCTTTCTCAATCTTGTGTTTTTATCTATAAAATGGGGATAGTAATAATACTCACCCTCTAAGGCTTAAATCAGATGATATGGTGCACTTCAAAATTCTTAAAGAGCTATATAAATGCTTAGGGTTATTACTTTAATATATTTCTTTCTCTGCATATACACATAGGTATACATGTGACCTGAAGTCAGAAAGACTTGAGTTCAAATCCAGTTTTAGACACTTACTAGCTATGTGACCTAGGCAAGTAACTTAGTCTCATTTGCCTCAATTTCCTCATCTGTAAAATAAGTTGGAGAAGGAAATGATAAGCCACTCCAGTATCTTTGCCAAGAAAAACCTCCAAAATGGTCACAAAGAATTGGGCATGACTGAACAATAACAATAAATATATATTTGAGGGTCAGCTTGGCAAAGAGGATAGAGAACTGGTCTTAGATTTAGGAAGATCTAGGTTGAAGTTGCATTTCTCACAATATTTGCTGCATGACTCTCAGGAGGGATATAAACCTATACAGAAGAGGCTAATTTTATGTGATAGAGGGAGTTCCTCATGAAAAGATCTCTACATTGGTGATATTATAAGCCCTCTCACCTGATCCTGAGAAGAATTCTTCATATAAATGACTACTCATAAATAAAAGGATATATAGGGACTGCACTTGTGATTTCTTTTAGAGTGTTACGAAATGAAAAAACTACTTCTGGAAGTCCAGATCAGAATTTAAGAAAGTTATCTAGAGCAATGAGAGATTAAATGATTTGCCGAAAGTCACAGAGCTCGAGCAGAGATCTTCCTGATTTTTGAGGACTCATCCCTATTTATTATTCCCAATCAGAAACACATAACACAGAACAATTTTTATGACCCCATTGTTTTAAGTATTTTGGGATCTTACTTTTTATTTATATTAATATTCAACTAAATCATTGTTCCTTCCTTATTGGGACAAGTTTATATACCTGTAATAAAACAATTGCTCAAATATCTGGATTATTGGGAATAAAAGTTATCTTAGGAAGAAAACTTCCCAGGTCAAAGTATTTTGAGTATTATGGAAAGAGTGTTGACTTTGGAGTAAGAGATTTATCTTCAACTTCCCATTCTATTATCTACTATCTGTGTGAATTTGAAGAAGTTATAATTTTTCTGGGCATTCCTGTTTTCATCTTGTCACATGAATGGGATAGACTAGATAGATTCTGAAGTTCCTTCTCATATTAATTTATGATCTCGTATTTTATGACTTTACGTATAGCTTTACTATAAAAAAGAATCTGGAGTGGCTGCAGAGAGGTTTTAGAATTCTCCCTTTATAATTAAGGTTGCATAGAGTTCTGGTATTTTTTTCCTGCTCTTATTTACCGAAGGGAAAATTATATACTAATCAGAGGTTGACATGTAAGAACATTTTCATTATAATTCCAACTTATCTTTCTTCCCTTGGTCCCTAGTACTCCAGTATGTTTTCTGTTCTAAATAATCTGTTTTAATCTTCATTTATTCTCTGATAATAATACATTGTGTTTTATATCCATATAGCTTTGCTCAGGGTATATTCCCTCTTCCTCAAAAACCTTTCCCACATATCTTCCCTGTTTGAAATCCTAGTAATTCTTCAAGGCCCAACTCAAAAGCCATCTCTTTTGTCACATCAACTTTGACTACTTCATTCCCTAAGCACTGATTATAGAACTCATGAGTGATATGTCTTAAATACTGTCTTGATAGATAAATGGGCATGTGTCTTATTTTCTTTGCCAACCCTTAATTTCCTTTAAGGAAAAGACCATTTCCTATAAATTTGTGGATCCTTTCCAGTGCCTTCTATACAAAACAAGCATGTCAAACTAGCCTGTTGAATGAATGAATGAATGATGCAGAAAAAATAAATGATAATGGCCAATTATTCATATCACTTTGGATATTTTCATACAACACCATCATAACCAGTTGAAAAATTAATCAACAGGTTATTTTGTTTCTGTGATGATTCATATCTAGTTTGATTAATTTTTCCCATTAAATTAGCTGATCTTTGATTGAATTGCTTAATGGTTTTGTTATCGTGATGGTATATTTTAGTGTTACTTCTATTTTGTGTTGTATCTTAAAATGAGAAATATATTTTTCTTTGAAGAAATTCAGGAATCTGATTTTTACTATTTTTTGCTATAAAAGTAAAGATTTTAAGTGCCTTGAAAGCTATTTGTAAGGGAACTGACAATTTAATTAATTGTGTCTTCATTTACTCTTTGATGAAATATTTTTATTCATAACTGTGGAGTCACTAACTATATGATAGAAGAAACAACTTCCTGTTTTTCCAGGTAAAAGTTATAGAATGCATATGATTGTGTCATATTCTTATTACCTACTTTCCACAACCCCCCAAAATCTTTAAACTACAAAGAGCCTTATTTCTTTAGCCTATATAGTCATTGATATTAATTGTCTTTTAATTAATGTCTAAATCTCTTTTGGCAGTGTGTAAAATATAATTCAATAAAGATGCCCTTTTATCATCCTTGAACAAATAGAATTCTTCTTCCCACTCCTCCCCAAATATTCTTTCAAAGTCTGATGAGAATCTATTGATGAGGAGAGGGTAGTCAGTGAATAAGTTTGTGCTTCATTTTCTCATTGACTTTATTTATCTAGAATATATTCAGTGCTGCAATATCATTATTATGATATTTAAATACCTAGTATTCAGAATTTCCAAAATTTATAGTGGCTAGCATTTCTATGGGATGTTTCTGAACTAAAGATTAATTTTTAAGTAACATAGAAATTCACTTTAATTATTGACTTTCCTCTGTGAAATAAAGTGCTATTTTTATATGTCAATGAGATATTTAAAGCAAATGAGGAGATAATTTAGATAGACATTGTCATTTCTCATTTCTTTTCTCTCCACTATAAACATTCATTTTTTTTAATGCTAGTAAGCAAAGGGTATAGTGCAAGTAAAAAGTTCCCTAATGGTCCTTTGGAAATCTAGGTCTGAGTAGTCTCACTATTCTTCAGAGAAGTTGTACAATCTAAATGAGGGAACATTTACCCAGAAAACGTTTTTCAACCACACACTGTGGTTAAAATTTGTTTTCTGTTAAGACTAGTTGGTGTCTTCATACCATTTTATTGATGACTAACCCCCTCAGGTGGCCTTTAAAACTCTTCACAGTCAAGTTTTAAAAAAAAGGATGTTTTAATTTTAAGGTGGCAAAGATATTCTTTCAATTTTATCTTTATAAATTAAACATATTGATTCAATTAGTGTGTGATTGAAAGGAATATACTTTTTAGTCACTAGAATTCCTTTTTTAAAAATCACTTTTACTTGATAAAATGATAACCATGAATATCATTACTTTCTAGACACAAATTGGAGAAATGTGAAAAAAATTTTCTGAAATCGCTCAATTTTACTACGACCAGGTATAAACTAGAGCAGGTCATATGCAACTTCAATATTAAACTAGAAACAGTAATTTTCCTGTATATGCAGTGAAGAATAGCCAGTTTAAAAGGTATAATTGGCCATTTTGAGTTAGACCTTTTGCACCAGCCAAAATTACAAATGAAAGTAATTTTGGTAGGAAGATGAAAATTCCTAGAAACACACACATGTACATTTTATTATCAGCAATCATTGTAGATAAATTATTTTGCTTTTGCTTTAGAATTAGATGGGATCATGAAGTGGATTGTTCTTCCACAGTCCGGTCCTGCTATTTCTCCATTTTTAATGACAGACAGCACAGTAGCTTTTTAAACAAATTTCATGGCCCTTTTTAAGGAAGCACTTTCTGGCAGTCCATTGATACCAGTGTTTATTCACTGAAACTCCTGAAGCGTGGCAAGCATGAAAACATGGTATTAAATGTGGAAACTTTAATTTTCATCTCATTAAAAGAGCCTGGATTGAATACTAATTATAAAAAGTAGAGGAAAAGAAAATAAAAAAAATCGCTGCTTGACAGTTAAGTTAAACACTTCATTTTGGTAAAATTCATGAAAATATTAGGCTTTTAATAAACTTGTTTAATTATTGATATTTATTATTATTTTAAATGATCTTATTTGAAGTAACATTTTAAAACAATGCCTTATAAATGAAAGACATGCACAGGGCTGATTACTGATAAGACTTAAATATTTCTAATAATGTCTTTTTGTCATTTATCAAATGCTTGCAATTAGAAACTGTTCCTTAGAAACCAATAATTATTTTTCCCTTAAAAACATTTCAATGATTAAAAACAAATTCATTGCCTAGCAGCACATGCATAAATACATATAAGTGAATGCTCTTTCCTCTTTTAAGAACTACAATATACACAAAATGTTTAGAAAGCATTTATCTTGCCCCTGGATTTCCCCACCCCCTTGACTCTTGCTGTTCAGATGCTATAGATTTCATCACACTTTCCACAAGGTATACCTTTATTTACTCTCTTATAAACCATTTGGAGAAAAGGTGGAGAGAAGGGGTGTGAGCCAAAAAGAACCTTTTTTTTAAAAAATTATTATTTTAATCTTTAAGGTGATAACACAGGTCACCCTTGTCTTGTTGAAACTCACCCAGGGTTTACTGTAACACTGAATTTCAGAAATAACCAGTCATCGAAGACAATAGATGAAGACACTTAATGCCCTGAATATGCTGCTGCATCAGCCAGCGACCCTTGGACATCTCTTTTTGCAATGCCATTGCCGCCGTGGCCTATGGACAGTGCCCTCTGCTGCACCGAATCTCATTCTCTTTCTTTTGCCTTCTCAGGGATGCAGCTTTTTCTCTTGCCAATATCTTGTCATGGTTAAACTGAAGAACAAAGGATAAAAAGCTTAGACACAATGTTAGTGACAAGGATTCTCAAGTACAGAAACTTCTGTTTATTATTTTAAGGAAACTGAGCTAATTTTTTTTCTTCCTTAAAGCAAGGCAGACAGAAGTCGCCTCCCTTCTCCAGATTAACAGTGTGGTTTTGTGTGACATGCTTGTACTTGTCATTTGAAAAACAGAGCGTTGAGTTTTTAGCCACATTGATGGCTTAGGGAAGGTTACACATGCAGCTCTGTCTGTCAGACAAATACTCCAACAAGTATAGGTATTTATCAAATTACCTTTAAACGTCCTTGTTCGAGGATTCTTTTCAGTGAGACGTGGGAAGGCATGCTAGTCTCATTCACACAAAAATCACTTAATAATAGTTAATATCATAGTATAATCTCAGCAGCTCCTATATAATTGCAAGTTTTGAAGTCTGTCTGCACTCCTAGAGTACAGTATATACTGCAGCCTTAAGCTCTATTCAGGTGGTCCTTAGAACTGACAATGGAACAGAAGGGTCAGATTAGAGCTATTCTTAAAGTGATCCAGAGCTATTAAACATTGGACTGATGTGCCGATGGGATTTTCATTAATCTAAGCAACTTTTGTTTCCCTTTTCCAGCCTGTTCTACTCGTTTAAAGTATCATTCAAAGCACTGACCTTATTGATGATGTCTTGGCAACGTGTAGAGGGGGCAGCCTCATCGTTTAAGGCAGCTGAAGTGCCATGGAAAATGTGCCAGACTGAGCAGCAGAAGATGTCCAGCTTGGCTTCTTCTTAGCTCTGGAATCTTGAGAAAGTTTCCCAAGCAACCTGGCACCTCAGTTTCATGAGATGTAAAATGGGGGCGATAATAGTTGTTCTATCAACTGCATGATGCTGCCGTGAGGATTCATTGAGATCCTATGCTATGCAAAACATTGTATAAACATCAGCAATTATTATAATAAAATGAAGTCTACTGAATTTAAAATGTGCATAATTCTGGGAAATGGATATAAGCATTAATTGGTTTGGGAATGGAAATTAAGTAACTTATAGCCCTACTGTCTTTTTAAGTGAGACTTGAGGTGATCAATTTTATCATGTGGTCACAGGTAAGTTCACAGAGGTAGACTGTTTGATTTTTTTATTTTATATATTTTGCCAATAATGGTTGATCATTTTTTTCTTGGTTCTCCTTATCTGTAATGAGGCAACATGTGAGTTTAATTCATCCAAAGAAATCCTTTTTCAACTTTACAAATATGAATCTTATATATCTCACAGAAAAAAATGGTGATGAGAATTGAAAATATTTGGCATCTCAGATAAAGAACTGGAGAGATTTTGTAAAAACAAAAAACAGTCATGGATTTTTTAAAGGAAAATTCTACACTTTGCCTATTCAGGAATAACCTCAGGATCTAAAATTTATTGTTTAATAGTAAAAATAATATCTATATAATACAAAAAAAGAAATTACAGAATATACTAGATCTTAAAAGTCTCAGAGTGATCTCTTTTGCTTTGCTTCAAACTGGGTGGCTATAGTGGCTATTTAAAAAGAAGCATTTCTTCTTCAAAGTAATTGTGATCTGGTCACAAGCCTACTTGGTGCTAACCTAAAGAAACCTGCATATATTTCAATATATTTGAAGAATTGAAATGGAAATTTTGCTTTTACATATACTTAGATATTTGTGCCACTGATACCAAATTTTAAATCACTTTTAAGCAACAAATGCATTTATATAAGTGTAGCAGTTGAGGGCCGAGACTCACTTAAATAATCTTGAATTTGTTGTTTGTATGTTGAAGCAGATCAGCATGTCATTAAGGGAAAAAAAGATCAACATTCTTTCTCAGAAGATTTATAGCTTAAGGGTTTTTTTTTTTAAACTGGTTTGGGAATTATCCACATTTAAATTACTTTTCTGAACTGCATCTGAAAGTCAGTTTTTGGATTCTTTTCCATTAATACAAGCTATGATTTTTATTTGCCTTTTTTGCTAGTTTTAACTAGCCAGCTACTTATGAAGGCTACTTAATAGTGGCATCATTTTACTGACTTGACTTGATGATGATCACATTTGGTTAGCATTCTTTGTAACTAACTTCAACACTACCTTCCCAAGATTTTGGTCCTTTCCTCTCCCAAGATCTTACTTTGGACATGGGATACAACCACGTAAAATATATGGGAATATATGCATTCTTTTTTCCTTTAAATCCTTCTGTTTCCCTCCCCAAATCACACATTTCACTGTGCATCAAGGACAGAGGTGTAGAGCTATAGCCAGCACTTTTTGCACCCACTTTACAAAATATAAATGAGGCAAGTCACATGAAATGTACTTTCAAATCAGTTTTTAGGAAAAATTAATTTTGTATAATTAGAAAGAGAGACTCCAAGAAACAGTGGGCCACTCTACCATGGTAGACAACCATAAGTGGGGTAGAGAACCAAGGTAGTGAAAGCAAGGACTGGCTGTTAACTTCCTTTTTTTTTTTAAAATTAGATTATATTGCTAACTCTGCTAACTTCACTTGTTTGTACACTGTTGAAGGAATATAAGTGATGTCACTCATCTTTAAATTTTGGCAATTTGGGTCAAAGCCTTGTTTCGTGTTTCCTAGTTTCAGCTCTGTAATAATGCATTGGGATTACAACACAAAGGAAGTTCATTTTTTTCTTTGGATAGACCTTAAAAAGTGAATTGTAGGATAAATTGATTAAGTACATTCTGGCTTCTATTCAGGTGTCCAGGAAGGTATAACACTACATAGGTTTTATACATCAAGCTTCATTGAATTAGCAATATGGCATTAATTAGAACTTTTTTTTTCTTATTTCCTTTATGTTTTGGTAGTTACTACTTAGACTGATAGAATGCTTTTTTAAAATTCAGATCAATTCTCCATAGTCTAGAGAAAATAGCCAGAATAGAGTTAAGAAACTAGAATTATAAGGAAAGTTTTTCAGAGTTAAATTCTGAAGATAATCTTTTTACAACTCTATGACAATTAATGATAGTAGATTTTTCAAGACAAAGAAAAAATCTAAAAATGAAACAGGACATATATATGTGGGTATATATATATATATATTAAGCTTATGTATACAAATATATATANATATAGTAAGCTTATGTATACAAATATATATATAGTAAGCTTATGTATACAAATATATATATATATATATATATGTATATATATATATAAAGTTCTTGATTTCTCATAGTTTTATCCTGGTATACTTTGAAATATAGTTATTTCTGTAGAAATAATTCTCTAAATTAGAGTTAATTTCTATCTCTTCACCTTGATTGACTTTAAACTCCATGCAGGCTGGTCTTGAGACTGTGTATTTTCCCCAGAATCTAGCATGTTTATTGATTTCAGTATCAAATAGAATAAAGAATGTATATATGTATATATATATATATAATTATGTGCATTCATAGGAATATCTCTATGTAAATTGAATGAAATATGAATTCTCTTTTAGAAAATTCACCTAGAGCATAGCTCTGGAGGTAACCCATATCTTGTTTCTGAAAAGGTCATTTACTAGGCCTAGCTAATGATGACCAAGATGTGGGATTGTTGCAAAATCATTCCTCTTCTCAAAAACATTCAGTGACTATATTGCTTGCAGGATAGAATAAAATGTCCTTAGTTAAGTTTTTGTGATGATTGGTTGACTCAATATGGCTTTCCAACATTCTTTCATATCACTTCCTTCTGTGCCATCTATCTTAACCTTCTAGTCTTGGACTTTTACAGACCATCATTCATAGAGTAGACTCTTAACTTGTCATTGCCTTTACAAATACTACTTTTGTACACTTTACAAATACAAATTACTTCCTTTAAGGTCCAGTTCAGAATTGAAGGAATACCTTTTCTATGAGGTACTCTTTGATTTTTCCAAGTAAAAATTCTTTCTCTCCAAATTTCATAGATATTTCCTTTACTCTGACTATACTCTACTTTGCAACATAGATATCATGTGACATAGTTTCTATTTTAGACTGTAAGTTCTTTGAAGGCAAGGACAAAAATTTTTTCAACTTCTTTCCTCTGGCACAAAATACAATGTTTTTTAGAGGTTGTTTAATAAAGATTTGTTGAATATTTAATGTTTAATGTTAAGTTATTAACATTATGGCCCAATGGATATCACTTCTACAGATTTGATGTATATCAAACAGAAAGCCACATTCATTTCTGAACAAATCTGTTAGAGATGAATAATGGGATGCTTCTCTAGCAGGTACAGGAACAAATCTATTAACATACGGATAAGCAAGCTTATTGACTCATATTTTAGAAAAAAAAGACCTCCTCATTTCTTTATGTAATATAAGATATTCTACTATCATTTCCAATCACCAATCACTGTAGGGAAGCCTATCTCCTTTATCTTTAGCCCTAATTGATCCTTTTTTTAGTAGCTTCATACATTTTTAAAAATCAATTTCTGTGGCTTTTTATGGTGGGATTGACTAGTCTGAGCATTTCCTCCTTTAAAAATCATTCCCTAAGTCAATTTCATATGAGTATGCTGCTTTTTGTCTGCAGCAAAATGTTACAATGTGACAGTTCTACAGATTCATCATAAATATTATTCATCATATAGCTTGCATAAGTTAGAGGCTTCACAGGTTTGTTGTTTTTTTACTTTGCTGTAAAAGTAATATTTTAGGAGTGGATGCCATGTGTTTCTGCCCATGGAAATATATTTTCATTGCTGTAAATATTTATTTTTTTTAAAACAGTCATTTCAATCAGAGCTCTTAACAGGCACTCACGCCAAAATTCTTGAAATGAATCTAAATTTTTATTTAGAGTCCAGAGGAGGAAAAGGCATGAGATGCCACTGTGTTGATCAAATGTTTTGGTGAATACATACTTTCGTGAGTGGTTTAGTCATTTAGCGCTGTTGTCGTTTCTTATTTCTGCTCTTTCTCTCAAGTCCAGTAACACAAAAGGTTGCTTTTCTCCATCCTGAGCTTGGGTGCTCACAGCAAGGGCTCAATGACAGACCATTCTCAGCTGCTCCTAGTCCCCCATAATTAGCCCTCTCTGGCTGCTACCTCTTGTGGCTTTGCCTGTGAGAGACATTTGACACAGCAGACATCAGAGGGATTTTTCAGGAGGCTCTCGTGGCGTCCGAATGGCTCTTAATTAACCACTTAGGTATCCTCCTTCACTCTCCTGCTTGGCACTTTCCAAATGGTAGGGGTTGCACTGTGGAACTAAACACCGGGGAAGCATGCTATCAAAAGATCTTGTAAATGAAGGCTTGTGTAAATTATTTTTAATGATTCCCTCCTGGCACATCATTATGTGTGTAGTTACACACAGGCACTTCAGAGATGGCTCATCTTCCGTAAGGTCAGCTGCAGGACCACCATAACTAGCTGCAGTCAGTAAATGGCTTATTAATTAGCGCAGTGATTTTACATTGCTAAGAGCTCTGATGTATGGAGTTGGAATTGTAATTGTGTAGAATCGAAATAATAAGCCATCTCAGGGCTCCTTATGCAAATTGCCATATTATAAAATCATTACCTATCTAAACACTGAGTTTTAATAAGAATTACAATGATGAATTTTATGATAATTGACACTCAAATTTTAATCTCTTGGATTTTTATCATTTTGGTGGTTAAAGTGGGTTTCTAATTAAATGTTGCTTAAAATGCAAAGGATTGTTTAACAATTCTATTCAGTTCTTCTAGTTCAAATCAGGTTATTCTCTTTGGTCATAGAAAATAGGCCTTCTTGGTAATAGGTATGTGACATTATGTATCACTTGTAAAGTAAGATGTTTAATCATCTCTTTTTTTACAAGGTTGATTTTGATGACAATATATTGTCAACTGTGAGACAGTGCATAGGATATGTCATTGGGTCTGACTCCCATAATAAGGATTCAAAGTAAAGAAGTAAAAATCTAGGGCAAAAATTACATGCATATGTAAGCTTATAGATTTTTTGTTTAGAATTATGAAAAACCATAAAATTACCTCCTACCACCCTCATCACCAATCACCTATAGGATGCCATGTTAAACTTGAGATTGTTTGAAAATCTCAAACCATGAATGGAAGTATCAGTAGGATATCTAACCATGTCTGTAAATGCTCATCATTATGTATCTGCTCCAAATGCAAGCTCTGACAAAAGAGCAAGATTAGTTTTGTTCTTTTACATGACTGAGAATAAACAACTTGCTAATGAACAACATCCATTGTAGAGCTTATCACACTGAAAAGCATACAAACTCCTAATATTCTTGCTTCTCGGGAAATTGCAATGAGTGGGAAAGATCTCATTAAAGACTAATAGGGTTTATTTAACAATGACAACAAAAAGAAGTGCTTTCTATTGTTTATGAGGTTGAGCTCACTTCACAGAGCATAGAAAATGGGGTTACATAGACCAATAGTAGATGAAACAAGTGGAGATGTCATCAGAGATAGACCATGAAACTTCAAGAGGAAATTAACAAAGTTTTTCTGAAAGTTGTAGCTGTACAATAGGATTTTGGCCATTTCATTAAAAAATGAAAGATTAAGTGAAAATACATAAGATTGGTTTTTTTTCCTATCTAAACTGTAGATGAATGATACTTTAAAGTTAATCTATCTCTGAGAACTGAAATAACCCCACAGAGGGCTAGTTCTAATCAGAGCTGGGAAGTGAATTGTAGGTTCTGAGTAGTGGAAAGGATGTCAGGGATGTTCTATTCTAACCTCCTTTATTTTATAAATGAGGAAACTCAGACAAAGAGCAAGTAAATGACTTAATCAAGGTCACGCAGCTAGTTAATGATAAAGCACAGTATAAAATGCAGATCACTTAATTTCCAGGCTAGGAAAGGTGTTATTTGGCTTCATGACTCCCTTTCCCTACATTTCCTTAATGTCTTTAGCCATTTTAATGACTTCTGCCCTCATTTTCCAGTACCCTCATGTCGTCCCATGCTTGCCAGTACCCTTTACTAAGGGATTCCCACAAGCATGTGCCCTTCCCAGGTTTAATCTATGCTCCTGATATGTTCTCACCTATTTGGAAACCTAATTTCTAAACATTAAAATATCTTAAATAAAATGTATTATGTTTATAGAACTTTTATTCACATGGGAAAAATCAAGTGGTTTAGGAATTATCTTTCATTTAGATTATAATATATGCCCAGAGGAGACTCAGTATATGCATCTTGGACATATATTGCATATGAGACTAATATAAGACCAAAGTTGAACTGGAAAAGGAGATCAGGCTGTGTTACCCTTGGAAAACTGAATAGTGATTTTATTGATTCTAATTCTTTTCCTGAAAAACAAGCCAAAAATACATTTTGGAATGAAAATATTCTTCTGGCAATGCTGTATGGTAGTGAATCACAGACTACAGCAGTGTCCAAAGAATAAAGTTGAGAACATAAGAGAAAGAGCACACCTGTGTGGGAGCAGGTCTGGGATGCTACAAGTAAAAATTTGCACTTGGGAAATCGCAATGAGAATGCCAATAGAGAGATGCATAATCAGAGGTTTCCCAGTCAAGTTAAATCAACCAGTATTTATAAAGTGCCAACTATGTGCCAGCCACCTTTCTAAGTACAAGGGATATAATGAACAACAAAAAAGTAGTCCTCGTTCTCAAAGAAACTTATACTCCAATAAGGGACACAATATACAAGCAACTTTGTAAAAATCAAATGCTTACAGGATAAATTCATAATCCCAGAAGCAAGATATGAGTTCCATTAAAGAGGATTAGGAAAGGCTTCTTGCAGAAGGTGAGATTTTAGCTAGGACCTGAAGAACAACAGAACACAAGAAGATGGAAAGTTCAGAATAGAAACGAAAGCTTGTTATCAATAGAGCAGAATTCCACAGTAGGAGAGAGACTTTGGAGAAGTTAAGGCTAAAGTGGATAGGGATGAGGGAGCAAGAAATTGTACCACCAACAGTGGTATTTCTCCTAGTCAATATGTATCTTCGAATCATAATGATTTTAAGAAGAGGAGGAAGAAGTTTGATAACCCAGAGGATGATTGATTTACTTGCCCTTTTGTATAATCAACCCATATTCGTCTATCTCTATCTTTAGTGGTACTAGAGGTTAAGATAGAGCCTCGGGGCTGAGGCTAAAGTTCTATACTTGTCCAGGTCGTGAGAACACTAGTTTCTGTGTCCTTTATAGTTTTGGGGGATAAGAAGTTGAGCTTTCCATTCTTCCAGGTAAACTGCCCAAGCCTTGGCTCAGTAGTAATGGACTGCTCAGGTATAGACTTTTGGGGGCTATCCATGGCAGACAAAGGAGATAGAAAATGAGAGAATCCCAGATCATTTTGGAAAGTTTTGTAGTTCAGGAAAAGATTGATCCTGTCCCAGAATCACAGAATATTAGTGCTAGTAAAGTGTTGAAAGGTCATATGGTCTAATCCTTGCATTTTGCAGGCAAGGACTCTGAAGTTTAGACATGGCTTATATGTCCTTCATTTTATAGATGAAGAAACTAAAAATCAAAGCAATGAAATATACGTAGTGACACAGAAAGAGCAGAGTTGAAATTCAAACCTTTATTTTCTGATTATAAATCAGTTGTTTTTCTATACCAAGAATTCTTTTTTTTTTTTTAATTTTACCTTCCGTTGTAGAATTGGTTCTGAGTAGGAGTTCCAATTTAGAAAAGAAGTAAGAACTTAACAACTGGGATTAAGTGACTTGCACAGAGTCACAGAAATAGAGGCTCTGAGCCATATTTGAACCGAGGATCTCACATCTCTATACCTGGTTCTGAGTCACTGAGCTGCACTTATAACAGATTTTTTTTAAACCTTTCCTTTGATCTTAGAATCATACTGTGCATTGGTTGCAAGGCAGAAGAGTGGTAAGTGCTGGGCAAAGGGGGTTAGGTGACTTGTCCAGGGTCATACAGCTAGGAAGTTACAGAGGTTCTCAACCTGTATTCCATAAATTTACTTCTACAGTGGGTTGATTTCAATATAATTGATTACCTTAGTAATATCATATATTTTATTCTAAGCATTTAACAATGATATTCTGAGAGAAGGTCTATAGATCTTCAGTAAACCAACAAAAAAAGTCCATGACACAAAAAAAGTGGTACACTTGACAGAACACTGGCCATGGACTCAAGCACACCCACTTCCTCCCTTTCTGTCCCATTTCTCTCTATGCCATGTTGTTTTCTAGTTTCAGTCAACCTTTATTCTAAAGCTCTTAGATCAATTTCATGAAAACTTCTGATTTCCAGAATGAACTTCCAAAGAGATCTGCAACTAGTCTGCATTTAGATGAGAAACATATATTTTTTTAATATCATTAACACAATATGGGGGGGGTCACTACTCTGTTAATCATTATCTATCTACGTATTTATTTGTTTATTTTGGGATTAACCAATGTTCTCTATCCCCATATATCAATGCTTCATCAACAGTTACCCAGAGGACATTTTGTACTGTTATAATTGGATTAAGTCTACATTGCCCATCTTTAGATTTAATCACCAAAGGCAAGAGCACCTCTAATTCTGGGAGGTCCATAACCCACATGTACTAGAGTGGGTGATGAATCAGAATCAACTGACTGCCCCCTAGGCAGTACTATGAGAAGCATCTATTGTGATTGGACATGCAAATTAGGAAGGAGGCACAGGAAGTGACGCATAAGTGACCCCTTTAAAAAGAGGGAGTTAAGTGAGTGAGAGGTCTTTGGCTGAAGAGGACAACTGGTGATGGTCCTTTTCTGGTTCATGGAGGAGTGTTGGAACACTGAGACCCTGGTGAGACTGCTTTAAATATCTTCTTTGAATTCCACGTGGTGAGTTAAAGACTGCCTGAATCTTCCTGAACTTCTCTTAAGAAAATTCTTTTAGTAGAGTCTGTGAATGAAGTTTTGCTCCATTCACCCCCTGGTCTCAGGCCCTTTAACCCTCGGCTGAGGGTTAAGATCTACCAGGATTAATTAGAGGATCGTAGTAAATTATCTACTGGGTTAGATTCTTATTTTCTTATTTTCTCTCTTTCTTCTTAATTGTAGATAAACTTCCATAAAAGTCAATTTTGACTTGAGATTATTCTTAATTGAGGATTGAAAATAGTTCAATCTTCTGGCGAACATCTTTTAATATATTGAATCAAAAAAAAAAAGCTTTCCCCCCCTTACAGTACCTCTCTGTAGATGCCAATGAGACATCTTAATTATTTGATAACAGTGGAGAAGTATGGGCAGGTACCATGCACACTAAATCTTACTTTCCTTATATGAGTATATACTCTCCTATTACCACGCACTGCAAAAAACAAAACAAAACAAAACCAAAAAAAAACAAAACACTGAATTCCAAGGCTTCTGGAACTCTGTAAGTGCTTGTTGATCCAGGCCTTGAACTGGGGCTTTTTGATGCCAATTGAGTGCTCTTTTCACTCTTCTAGGCTGGAGCACATAGAAGGAGAACACTCTGCTACTATACAATAATAACTGATATTTTTATAGTACTTTAAAACTTGCAAAGCACTTTGCAAATAATATCTCATTTGAACCCCACAATTACCTTATCAGGTAGTTACTATAGACATTATTAGAGCCATTATGCAGATGGAGAAACTAAGAGAAATTTTGTCTTTTTTTTTTTTAGAAGACTTATCTATGTTCACACATCTAGTAATTATCAGAGCAGGATTCAAACCCAGCACTTCCTACTTCCAAGTCTATAATCCCACAATAGTCTACCATGCCCACTACTGATAAAAAGGGAAATCAAATATTCATGACATCAACAAAGCACTTCCTGAACTTACTCTATAATGATAATATTACATGTATTGTAATGCCAAGGCCATTCAGGTAAAAAAAGAATTATAAACAGAAAATAAAGTTAGAAAGTAAGAGACCAATGGGATAGCCATATATTGGAGATCCTAAGGCACAAGTCACTTAAACTTTGTCCATCTCAATTTCCTCAACTGTAAAACAAGAATCATAATAACAGCTATTGTATAGCACTGTTATGAAGATCAAATGAGACAAAATTTATAAAGGTTTAATTTCTCAAACATAAAGAAAACTAAATGAAATTTATAAGAATACAAGTCATTCCCCAATTGACAAATGGTAAAAGGCTATGAATAAACAATTTTCAGATGAAGAAATCAAAACTATCAATAACCATATGAAAAATGTTCTAAATCCCTCTTGATTAGAGAAATACAAATTAAAACAGCTCTGAGGTATCACTTCATACCTATCAGATTTTCTAACATGACAGTAAGGAAAGTGATAAATGTCAGAAGGGATGTGGCAAAATTGGCACACTAATTCATTGTTGGTAGAGTTGTGAACTGATTCAACCATTCTAAAAGGCAATTTGGAACTATGGCCAAAGGGCTATAAAACAATGTATACCCTTTGATCTAGTTAATAGCACTACTAGGTCTGTATCCCAAAGAGATTTTAAAAATTGGAAAGGACCTTACTGTTTAAAAATATCAATAGATTATTTTTTGTGGTGGCAAAGAATTGGAAACTGAGAGGATGTCCATCAATTGGGGAATGGCTGAGCAAATTTTGGTATATGATGGTGATGGAATATAATTGTGTTGTAAGAAATGATGAACAGTATGATTTCAGAAAGAGCTATAAATAACCATGTGAACTGATGCAGAGTGAAATAAGCAGAACCAACCAAGAGAACATTATACATAGTAACAGCAATATTGCATAATGTTCATCTGTGATAGATTTAGCTATTATCAGCAATACAATGATACAATTCTGAGGGATTTATGATAAAAAACGCTATCACCAGAGAAAGAACTATTGGAGTCAGAAGGCAGATTAAATCATATGATTTTTCACTTTAATTTATTTGGATTTTTATTTGGGGGTTTTGGTTGTACATGATTATTTTCTTACAAAAGTGAACAATATGGAAATAAGTTTTTCATGATAATACATGAATAACCCTGGTGAAATTGCTTGGGGGGAGGAAAAAGAGAGAGGGAGACAATTTGGATCATATAACTTTTGAAAACTTATGTGGAAATTTGATGTTACATTTAGTTGGAAAAATAAAATATTCTTATAATAAAAAAGGCTCCAATTTTAATTACATATAGGTGTGTGTGAATATTTTTGATATATAGGTATAAACATATAACAATAAATATGTGTACATATATCTAATTAAATCAATTCTTGAACGTAAATTCACTTATTATTTAAGGAATATTAGATTCCATGTTTCTAAACTTACTTAAAAATATTTAACTAATTAATAAATTAATTATATTTTTCCAGGTTTACACAATTCATGATTTTCCCCACCCCTTTTCCCTCCCCCTTCTGGCGCTGACAAGCAATTGTACTAGGTTACACATGTATTATTGTTCAAAACCTATTTCCATGTTATTCATATTTGCAGTAGATTGATCTTTTAATGCCCAAACCACAATCATATCCCCACTGAACCACATGATTGATCATATGTTTTTCTTCTGTGTTTCTCCTCCCACAGTTCTTCCTCTGAATGTGGCTAGTTTTCTTTCTCACAAGTCCCTCAGCCTTGCTCTGGGTCCTTGCATTGCTACTAGTAGAGAAGCCCATTATGTTTAATTGTACCACAGTGTATCAGTCTCTGTGTACAATGTTCAATGAGTACTTCTTTTGAACATTCCCTACTGTGTGAGCCCAGCCTGGGGCATGTTCTGGAGTGAACATCATGAATGGCCTTGCTACCAGGACATCTAGTCCTCTAGTGAAGGCACCTTGCTTTGGCTTTTTGGAAAAAAAAATATAAAGAATTAGAGTAGGTGACCAAATATTGATCTTTTTGTTGATTGAAATAAATCTTTCCTTAAGCAAAGAACAGGATATCTTTTATATAAATCAACAGCTCAGAAAAGGAAAAGATTCAATTAAATAATAAGCCTTCCTGCCAAATAGCCAACTCTTTTGGAGAAAGGCCAAAGAAAGGGTAAAATTAAGTAAGGGGAACCATCAAGACCATACAGAAGGCTTTCTGGGCATGAGAGAGGGTGTCCAGGTCCAGCAAACCATGGGTCATGCAGAAACAAACACACAGTTTTTTATTTAAAATGTCAAATTTAAAAAAAATACAAGACAGGAGGTAGGAAATAGATTTCACAACAGAAGTATTAAAGTTGGGGAGTTGGCCCAAAGGCTGTCAGGGAGAACACAGTACAAAGGAGAGAAGTATGATTACATGTGAAAATTCTTTACTCTAAAAGAGACTTTTATGGAAGCAGCATGTTAACTATACCTACTATGAACCTGGTGTGTTGCGATTACTCTGAGAGGAACTTAAACATTGTCAGGAAATATTTGTTTCCATTTGAAGAGAATTAAGATACTTGTGTAACACAATTCTTTCCTAAAATAAGCTTTCTAGAAGGAGGAATCTTGAAAATTATTTGACTGAAGACTGCCTAGAAAAAACAAAACCTATATATCCATAACAAAGCTTCCCACACATCCTTCCATATTAATATTTTCAAAAGACACCACAAAAATCTGGTTTTGGAAGTGTCAATTAAGCATGACTTTCTGTATCTGTTTTCTATCACTATGCATTTTCTATTAATAAAATACAGAATGATGTCTAAGTGCTGCATTTCATTCCCTACCTAAGTATATATTATATTTTTAGTTTAAGAAGAGGCTGCTTATATTTTGACAACTATAAAATATTACTTGAAAAAAAAGGAAGAAAAATCATTTCTACTCATTTGAAGCTAAAAGAAACACATTTTTTAGTCCTTTACTGAAACTCTCATTTGGCAAAGCAAGGCCTTTACCCTGTGTCCAGACAACAACAAAACTGTCTTTTCAATGATTTTGCAACTTGTAGTTCATTATGTAAATACACAGAGACAATTTCTTTAACATTCCACTGTGTTTTTTGGTATGCCCTACACCCTAGAATGCAATCAACGTCTGCTAATTTCTGTCCATTAAACAGATTATCATAACACAAAAGCATGATGTTTTGTTTGTATGGCAGAAATGAGACTTATGACCCATAATCCATCATCTTCCTGTCATATTTTTATATGATGTCTATTCGATCCCCAGGATAATTGAGAAAGCGTAAAGCGAGACACTGTTTAAGTTATTGACCAGCTGCTGATGTGTCCAGCTGAAGAGGTCATTGGGCTTTTTTTTTTGACTGAAATGAGTAGACTCTGCTTTCTCTAAGCCAAACATAATACAAATGGGATGTCCCCCAAAGCTTTCACTTGAATTACCATGTCTAAACTTTCTAGCAGGCTTGTGTCTGAGAATATCAAATTGCAAGGAATTGAGAATGAGGAATGAAGAGGGAGTGAAAGGTTTGTAAAAGAGAAATACATGCAGGAGCTTGTTAGGTATTCTCCCAGAAAATCACCAGATTTCATGTTATAAAGGGGAAAATTAATTTTTTTCTATTTTAAAATGAGAGCTTAAACTGGTTTAAAGAGATAGGATTGTGCAATGGATAGAGAGTTGGCCTTGAAGACAGAAAGTCTAGGGTTCAAGTACAACCTCTGACACATCCTGACTGTGTGTCCTGGGAAAGTCACTGAAACTTTAGGTGGCCTAGAGAAGTGATGGGCAAACTTTTTAAAGAGGGGACCAAAGGAAAGGGAATGCTCATCTGTTAGTCTGTTTCTAAGGCAACTCTTTCAAAGTTTCCTTGTATTGTATCCTACTCATTGTATTCGTCAGATTAGGAATAATGTCGCTCAGCCAGATAGAACATTTCAGGGGGCCGCATCTGGCCCATGGGCCTGCGTAGGTTGCCCATCACCGGGCTAGATAATTCTTTATAATTCAATTGTGCAAAGTCCAGTACTATAGTTCTGGGCCACTTGCTAGATTATAATCTGTCTGCCTTCATTAAAGACCCTTTTGTAACTTAAAAACAAAGGATGGGGCAGCTAGATAGCACAGTAGATAGGGTACCAGACCCTGAGTCAGGAGGACCTAGATTTAAATCAAATTAAATTAAAAACTCAGATGCTTAATAGTTTTGTGACCTTGGGTCAGTCACTTAACTTCAGATCCTTAGTTCTTGCCTCTCTTCTTTCTTTGAACTGCTACTGAGATAGGAGATAATGATTTAAATTAAAGAAGAAAAAAATACAATTATAGAAGAGGTGCTAACTTTCATTGACAGAATGCTTTCTCCTGGGAGTTTCCTATACCATTGACACCACCAATCTGGTCTTACCTCCTAGTCTCTTAGATCTCCTCATAGACCTTGCTTTTTTAGAGATTGGCAAGAAAACTGCTCTTTGTGGTTAATCAATCTGTCTGGTTATTCATTCAATCAGTCTTTGAAAAAAAAAGTCTCCATTTGTGGTTTTTTCCAGTGTTGATTTCCCAGTGTTCCTTCCCAAATGAAACCAAATTGAGGAAGAAGAGAGAACCTAAGGCATCATTCATTAAGAAAGTTCCAAAATATAACTTTTATTTTAAACCAAAGAGGTAAATCTCATGGAATTAGTTCCTGGATTACAATGCCCACCTGGCATGTTCTACATCACCATCTGTGTGCTGTGACATTGAAATGAACTTTTCTTTAGGGTCCATAACCCAAGAAAGTGGTACAGTTTTTAGAATCATACTCTTGCAAATGGCAGGTTCTCCTGTACCTCAATTTTTTGGCTCCAGAGATCAGATGAAAAAAAGAGATGAGGGGTTTATCTAAGGCCATATATCTAAGTCTGTATTGACTTTAGGCTATAAAAACCAGCCACTTTTAGATCATTTAAGGATTACTCAATTCCAAAAGCCAGCTGGTTTCCCTCTCTTCCCCACCATAAGTCCAATCCCTCTCACAGAATTTCTAAATGTAGAGAGCATTCAGGATCTTCAGCCTATTCCAGTGAAGTACCAGAACTCTTTCTTTCATAATCTCTCTACTATTTTCTTGTATAATAAATTTCCCATATAAAATTCTTCTGATTTTCCTTGAGGAAAAGGGTCATTGGATTGTAGTATCTTATGACTGGAAGTAACACTGTACAGTGGAGTTAGAAGCAGGGGATCTGGGATCACATGTTACCTTTGCTTGCTTTCTACCTGTGTGAATAAGATACAGCCTCTGTGAACGTTAGTATTTTCAGCTATAAAAAGAGACAATTGGACTAGATCATCTTTCAGTTCTAAATCCTATAGCTTAGAGTTGAAAGACACCTTAGAGATTAGTCTAGTGTTTTTTAATCTTTTTTATGTCATGGACCCCTTTGGAAGTCTGAAGAAACATATGAACCCATTTTCAAAATAATTTTTGAATGTATAAAATAAAAAGCAAAGACATAGCATACAAATTGTATTATGTTAACAAATTAAACGAAGTTATTAGAACCTCCTTATTTCGTCTAAATTCCTTATCGAGAAGAGAAAGCCATGACCTAGAGAGACAAAAAGCTCTATGGAGTTAGGCCCTCTCCCTTTGTGTGTACTATTGGTATATTGAATGATGCATTTCATGTTGTAGATACTTAATGCATTTTTTTTCTTGAATTTTTCAACTTTTCAACAGGAAAACATTTAGAAGATGTAGCAAGTGGATAAGAACATTTTACATGGAATGAAAACAGTGATGTGGAATAAAATAAGTAGCACAATGGTCAGAAGTCAGTTACCAAGCAAATGGTCACTTTTGCAAAGTGTTCTTGGAAAAAGCATTGTCTGACAGTACAGTTGGAGGTGTTGGGAAATTTAGCCTCAGATAACTTTGCTTTGTGATATTGGAATATATTGCATAGTTTCAATATGCTTCAGCTTCCTCCTCTGTCAACTAAATCTAAGCAAACTATGTTCTAATCCAAAAATGTATCATTGGAAACCATTTTGCATCAGAAAAGGATTATTATGTCAATGGAGTGTTTGTGCAAGGTGTGGTATCTATTTGCCTAGATGTTGTAACTGCAATTTCTTTACCTTTCTATCAAGTAAATATGCTACCTAAAATAAAACTGGGAAGAAAGAGATAGAGGAGAAGGATGGCAAGGAAGAAAAAGTAAAAAGAAGAAAAAGAGAACAAATATGGCAGGATTAACTGTTATTTATGTATTTATTCCAAAAATTTTTGATATGGGTTAATTTTTCTTATTCCATAATCATTTCCCAGTAATATTACCTACTAGAAGATTCAGAAACATAGTTAGATAAGAATTAATACCAAAACAACTACATATAATACAGGAGTCAACATTGTGCTCTTTTTACCTTTTCTCCAGAATCAGTATTAATCAATATATTTAATTAGAATTCAATTGCTTTTCAATGTCATCTTCATTTGTCTCAATATAGTAACTGTGTAAGTTGATGTACAGGTTCTGCTTGCTTCACTTTATATCAGTTCATAGAAATCTCGTCATATTTTTCTGAATGCTTCATTTTTTGTTTTTTAATGACAACTTATTATTTTAAAGGTCTATATATCAATAGGTGGGTGGTACAGTAGATAGAGTACTGGGCTTGGAGTAAGGAAGACTCATATTTCTGAATTAAAATCTGACCCTGAAACTTACTATCTGTATGACCTTAGGTCAGTCTCTGAATCCTGTCTGCCTCAGTTTCTTCAAATATGAAAAATGAGATGAACAAGGAAATGGCAAACTATTCCAATATCTCTGCCAAGAAAACCACAATGGGGCTCTGGAGAATCAGATAAAATAGAACAACACATACATTTTTATCTAGACAAATTAGAGTATCATTGTGATAGCAAAAATGGGTGACCATTTGAGAATAGAGCATTTAGCCTGTAATCTGCAAACTTAAAAATTTATTTTGATAACCTTATTTCAATTTAATTTGTTTCTTTTGTAATCATATTTATTTAATTTTATCCATTTAGAAATATTAACTTGAGAAAGAATTCATAGGCTTCACCAGATTCACGAAAAGGCCAATGGCACAGAAAAAAGGGTTAAGAAAACCTTGTTCTAAATTATAATAATAATTAATATTTATATAGCACTGACTATGTAAACATTTTATAATTATTATGTCATCTGAACATCATAAAACCCCTGGAAGATATATGTTATTATTTTCCCTATTTTACAAATGAGGAGACTGAGGTAGATAGAGGTTAAATGATTCATCTACAGTCACACAGCTAGTAAATGCCTGAGGATATATTTGAATTGAGAGTTTCTTGACTCTATTCACTGCATAAATTGATCACGTAATCTAAGAGGATAATTTTGCAGACATAAACTTGAAATACATAAGATTTGGGTTTGATTTGAAATAGATATATTTTCAACATTTTTACTAAATGTTAGAATTATAAAATTAGGAAAGTAATTGAAATGAGAATATCCTAAAATTTTAAAATAAATGCAACTAGCATATATTTTAACAAGAGAAAATAGGTAAAATATTTTCAAAATTCATGTTCATCCATTAATCTTCTACAGAAATGGTTTAACTTGAGTGATCTAACCAACATCTCATTTAGAATACACACACACACATACACACACATATATATATGTATAATCTTAATATTTTTTCCCAACTAACAAGTATCTATATTTGCTTTCTCCTTATCCTCTACTCTTTTTTTTAGATACTGAAGAAACACAGAAACTGTCTATTTTCTATCCCTCATTATTATTATATGACTATTGGACCATTTCTTTCATCTAATCTTTATTGTTCAAATTCTTAGTCATATTTGACTTTTCATTACCTCATGGACTGTAACTACTCATGGAGTTCTCCCGACAATGATACTGGAGTGAATTGCCATTTCCTTCTCCAGTAGATTCATTGGATCTTTTTGTCAAGGAATCAGAGATTAAGAGACTTGCCCTGGGTAGGAAGTATCTGAGGCTAGATTTTAACTCAGGTTTTCCTGACTTTGGGTTTAATGCTCTTAAACACTGAGCCACAGGTGCCTCTTTTTTAATCTTGTGTATTTCTTTTTTTGGATGTATTTATATATATATATATATATATATTTTTTTTTTAGAAAAATTTTCCATGGTTACATGATTCT
>NC_058130.1:429662581-429674639 GCF_016433145.1 Gracilinanus agilis
AGGCATTCTTTTATAGCCCTTTGAGCATAGTTCCAAATTGCCAGCCATAATGGTTGGATCAGTTCACAACTCCACCAGCAATGCATTAATGTCCCAGTTTTGCCAAATCCCCTCCAGCATTCATTACTCTCCCCTTCTTTCATTTTAGCCAATCTGCTAGGTGTGAGGTGATATCTCAGAGTTGTTTTGATTTGCATTTCTCTAATTATTAGAAGCCTTCACAGTAAGATCAGGAATGAAACAAGGATGCCCATTATCACCTCTATTATTCAACATAGTACTAGAAACACTAGCAGTAGCAATTAGAGAAGAAAAAGAAATTGATGGTATTAAAATAGGCAACGAGGAGGCTAAGCTATCACTCTTTGCAGATGATATGATGGTCTACTTAAAAAATCCTAGAGAATCAACTAAGAAGCAGGTAGAAATAATCAACAATTTTCGCAAAGTTGCAGGATACAAAATAAATGCACATAAATCATCAGCATTTATATACATTTCCAACACACTAGAGCAGCAAGAAGTAGAAAGAGAAACACCATTTAAAATCACCCTAGACAATATAAAATACTTAGGAATCTACCTACCAAAACAAACACAGCAATTATATGAAAACAACTACAAAACACTTTCCAAATAAATAAAATTAGATCTAAACAATTGGAAAAACATTGATTGCTCATGGGTAGGATGAGCTAACATAATAGATATGACCATTCTACCCAAATTAATTAGCCTATTTAGAGCCATACCTATCAAATTACCAAAAAACTTTTTTTACTGAATTAGGAAAAAAACTATAACAAAGTTCATTTGGAATAACAAAAGAGTAAGAATATCAAGGGAAATAATGAAAAAAATGTAAAGGAAGGTGGCCTAGCAGTACCAGATAATAAACTATACTATAAAGCAGCAGTCATCAAAACAATATGGTACTGGCCAAGAGACAGAAGGGAGGATCAGTGGAATAGACTTGGGGTAAGTGACATCAGCAAGACAGTGCATGATAAACCCAAAGAGCCCAACTTTTGGGACATGAATCCACTATTTGACAAAAACTGCTGGGAAATTTGGAAAACAATATGGGAGAGATTAGGTTTAGATCAACATCTCACACCCTACACCAAGATAAATTCAGAATGGGTGAATGACTTGAATATAAAGAGGGAAACTCTAATTAAGTTAAGTGAACACAGAATAGTATACTTGTCAGTTCTCTGGAAAAGGAAAGATTTTAAAACCAAGCAAGAGTTAGAGAAAATTACAAAATGTAAAATAAATGGTTTTGATTATATTAAACTAAAAAGCTTTTGTATAAACAAAAACAATGCAGCCAAAATCAGAAGGGAAACAACAAATTGGGAAAAAATCTTTATAACAAAAAACTCTGACAGGGGTCTAATTACTCAAATATACAAGGAGTTAAATCAATTGTATAAAAAATCAAGCCATTCCCCAATTGATAAATGGGCAAGAGACATGAATAGGCAATTTTCAGGTAAAGAAATCAAAAGTATCAATAAACACATGAGAAAATGTTCTAAATCTCTAATAATTAGAGAAATGCAAATCTAGCCTTATTTTAAATAAGTTAATGAGACCAGTAAGTTTTTAGAAAATGCCTTATATTTTTTGAAGTTGTCTTTTGAGAATCTTTGTTAGTAAATTATATTTATAATGTATAATAAAATTGCTTAGCTAAGTGACTCAGCAATAATTATATTATTTATTTATTTAGGATTTTCTCATCCATTATTTCATTAGATCTTCAAAACCCTAGTCATTTATTTCAATGCTCAAAATTTTTCAATGCTCATTCTTATTTTTGGATGAAAACGCCTAATCCATCCACCATTTAAAACCTGCCACAATCTTGCTTCCACCAAATTGCTAAGCCCAAAATCTCATCCCCACTCCTCATTAATTTTCACAGCCATTCTCCAATATGTGGAATCCACTCTCTCTACCTTCATTCTCCATTCAACTGTCAAAGTGATTTTCTAAATTACAAGTTGACTATGTCTACTTAATAGACTCCAGTGGCTCCTGATCACCTCCAAAATCAAGTGCAAAATCCTCTGTGGTTTCAAGCTTTTCATAACCTACCTCACCTATTTCCCCAATCTTTCTCACTTTCCTTCCCATCACATGTTTTTGATCCAGTGAAATTGGCTTCTTGAACTGCTCCTCAAACAAGACCCTCCATCTCTGGCCTCTGGGCATTTTCTCTGTCTTCTTTCATGCCTGGAATTCTTCTTTTCCTGGTCAAAGCCTCCTGGCTTCTCTGGTTTCCTTCATACCCCTCTTAATTGTAATTCCTTTCTTCTGTTAATTATTTCTTATTTATCCTGCATACAGCTTGTTCGTACATATCTCTTTGCTTGTTGTCTCTCACATTAGATTATAACCTCTTTGAGGGGAAGAACTATCTTTTGTCTCTTTATATTCCCAGCATTTAGCACCGTACTTGACACATAGCAGGTGCTGAATAAGCTTATTCATTGACTGGTTTTGGACTGTAAGAATTCTTAGTTTCCTCCAAGATTCAGATTTGTTTCTACTTTCTCAGATGGATTCCAACTTCATCAAGCCCTTTCTGGTAGCTCTCATTGCTATTCCTTTCTCCCTCTTCATTAGATTTTGTATTCAGTTATTTATGTACTTGCGACACCAATTCCTCTAGAAGAATATAGACATGTAGAGATTAAGGGCTGATTTTTTTTTCTTTGTGTAATCAATTTTTCCCTGTTTTTATACCCTTAACACTTGGCATAGAGCTTCTTTTTCCAAAAATCATAGCATTTAGCAGGGCTTTAAAGTTTGCAAAGCATTTTAGATATCTTATCAGTATCTTATCTCAACCTGTCCTCCTAGGGACCCTATAAAGTAGGTGCTATTGTTAACTGTGTTTTACAGATGAGGAAAATAAGGCTGAAATGTTCAATAATTTGTTCAGAGTCACACAGCTAGTAATCACCTGAGGCAGGATTTGAACTTGGGTTTTTCTGATTCCACATTGAGAACTTTTATGCCTTCTACCTGTATAATATGAACTTAATACATTTTTATTAAACTGCTGACGAATCCTATGAGTTATAGAATGCAAATATTATAAAAATAATATATATTGCAGAATTTGTAGATAAACTGAGTCTCAGAAAAGTGACAACTTCCTAAGGGCACAAGCTAGTAAATGGTGAAGCCTGGATTTGAGCCAATTTTTTTTTTTATTCTAAGTTCAATTTTCTCTCAACTCCCATAGCTATGTGATACAGGAGACTGATAAAGGTTCTGGACTTTGATAGAAAAAAAGTGGAATTCCTACCTTAGCCATTTATTAGTTGTGTGACCCTGGGAAAATCACTTTACTTCTCTCAGCCTAACTTTTCTTGGCATGTATTTCATATGGTTATTTTAAAGATCCAATAAATTAAGATACTGAAATGTCTTGCAAACCATAAAATGCCACCTATGTAAATGCTAGTTATTATTAGTATTTATGCCAAACTACATTTATTATTTATCTTTCAGCAGACATGAGAGAAATTCTAATTCTAATTCTAAAGGAAAGAGAAAGGCTGAGATTAAAGAAGGAGAACACCAGTCTAGAAATACATATGTTCACTTCAGCCTTGGCAAAAAGAAATGCAAACACAAGGTTTACTGAATTTCACTGGTAGGAGGAATTAGTCATTGCTTCTTTAATTAAAAGTCATAAACCCAAAAGAGAGTACTGAGAACCTTTAGTACCTGTGCTGAAAGTGTATAAGTATGGAGTCCTTATTTTCCTCATGCAATTGGGGGAAAAAATACAGCTTCATTTATAGTAAGTGCTGATATGGGCAAGATTTAAGTAGAATGAATCTCTCAAATGCTTGGGTGTTTTTGTGAATGATTGCTCCAGCTTGAGGGGTAATGAAAGACTTGATTTCTATATAAGAAATGGTAGGTAACTGTCTAAGTACATTACTTATTCTGTATATATCAGTGTAACTCATTCAAAGGTAGAGGAGAATTGGTAACAACAGCAATGAACAGCAGGCTGGCTAGAAGTTTAGATATAGTATTCTAGTGGTGAGTGATTTCTCAAGAAACCTTTCCCTGGAAAATTGGGTAGGACTACCGTAGGGTAATGGGCAGTGGCTACCATAACGATCAACTTAATAAAGGTCCTGGTGAGTCACTCATTTGCTATTATATGTGCAATCTAATATAGTATGTTGAAATTCAGGCCAGAAATGCCTTTGTGAGATCTTCTATTCTTTTATTTTGACCCTCCTTTAAAAATTTTTTTATAATTAGATTAATGTTTCCCCAGCCCAAATATAATACCAGATCAATAAGGCTTTGTTGTTGACAGATATACAGTTATTAAAAACAGGAATATAGTCTAGGTGGCATGAGTTTATTGACTTTGCCTCCTTAGGTTACCTTTTGCCATGGTTCAAATTCATTCATAGTAAAGGCAGAAAGGATTTGGGACAATGAAAGAAGAGTGACTGATATTAAATTGGGTAGTTATTTGTAAAGGAAGATTTTAAAATCTTGCCCAAATATAAGGGTCAAAAGGGGAAAAACCTATTCTTAGATTGGGACTCTCGGCCTGATTTTAGTCAACCAGACGTGGTGGCTATGACCAAACAGTCCTTATTAGGGCAATTTCTAGCTATTCTATCCCAGCAGGTTGAAGATTCAATAAATCAGAGGCATCATGCCTCATGAAGGATTGACCCAGCAGAAGGACAAGTAACCCAATGGTCTCAGTGACACTTTGAAGAAGAGACATGGAAATCACATCACTAAAAGACATCATCCCACATCGCTGGAGTGTGACTTATCCTTCCATGTATATGTATATATATATATATGTATATAGATACATACACATCTATATATAATCTATAGATAAGGACATTTCATGCATGATCCTATTTACCTTTGCTCTCCCCATTGGCAGTATGTATATCTATCTATATGTGGTAGATATGCATATATGTATATCTATAAATCCATATTACATAATTGCTTATATTGATATTTATAGAAATTTATATTGTTGTTGCCACATATACACACATATTCCATACACATCCATACAAATATACTGTGCTCCCCCTCTCCCTGCCATACCAATTGTGTTCCCTGGTAGGCAGAAAAAAATATTGAGATACATCATGGGGGCTCCTGAGTTTTTCTTATATAGTATGCATATTTGGGATAGCTAACTGGCTCAGGAGATAGAGTACAGGGCTTGGAGTCAGGAAGATCTGAGTTCTAATCCAGTCTCAGACACTTATGTGTGTGTGTGTGTGTGTGCTGTGTGACCCAGGGCTAGTCACTTCACTTCAGTTTGCCTTTATCCAATGGAGAAGGAAATGATAAACCACTCTAGTATTATTGCTAAAAAAAAAGACATTGTCAGCATGATCCAGAGGATCACAGAAGAGTCAGACAAGATTGGAAAACAGCAATCAAAATTTTTGGGTAATTATTCTGAGGATCCCACCTGCGATGAAGGATGTTACAATTGATTAGGTTTCTGATATATGCAAAAAAATACCCTGTTAAGCACTGAGGATACTAAGATGGTTCATTTATACTATAGGGGAAAGCACAATGCAAATAAGGACAAGAATATTTTTTGGATAGATAGGATGATAATAATGGATAGCAGCTAAGAAACAAAATTATTTCTATCATTCTTTTTTCAATTTTTGCCTTTTTGTATTCTATATCTAAAATGGTATTGTTCAATCCACTTTGGTTTTGGTCTCTTTTTTCTTATCAAGAAAGATGATCTTGGGGGCAGCTGGGTGGCTTGGTGAGTTGAAAGCTAGACATAGAGACAGGAGGTCCTAGGTTCAAATCTGGCCTCAGACTTCCCAGCTATGTGACCCTGGGCAAGTAACTTGACCCCCATTGCCTAGCCTTTAACTACTCTTCTGCCTTGTAGCCAATACACAGTATTGACTCCAAGATGGAAGGAAAGGGTTTAAAAAAAAGAAAGATGATCTTCATGTTGATGAATATATAACAAAAATTATTAGTGATAGATTTATAGTACTAAGGAAAGAAAAAAATGTAGTAAAAGAAATCTAGTTGCTAACACTGATCTTAAAAAACTAAAAAATAAGATAAACGGAATCCTTTATTTAGATTTGAAAAAAAATGGTAAAGATTACCTGACCTAAGCTTGTTATTACATAGATGAAGAAGAAACTAAGGCCAGGAGTGGTTAAGTTGACCAAGGCAATTAAGTGGTATTATTAGGGTTGAAATCCAGATCTGCTGATTTCAAATACAGTACTGTTTCGGGGGCAACTGGGTAGCTCAGTGGAGTGAGAGTCAGGCCTAGAGACAGGAGGTCCTAGGTTCAAACCCAGCCTCAGCCACTTCCCAGCTGTGTGACCCTGAGCAAGTCACTTGACCCCCATTGCCCACCCTTACCAATCTTCTACCTATGAGACAATACACCGAAGTACAAGGGTTTAAAAAAAAAAAGCAAATCAAGTCAAATACAGTACTGTTTCTACTATATTACTCTGAGGAGCTACAGGTTTAGAAGTTGACAAATATTGTCTTTGTTTTCAAAGAACAAGAAGGGGTCACACCAAGGTATCCTCTTTTTTATTTTTTGACAGAGCTACTGGACTGGTATATTAAGGTAAAGATGTCACAGTAGTTTCCCCTGTCTTCTGCAAAGCATTTAACAAAGTATTTCATGACACCATTATTGACAAAATGGAAACATTTGATCCAGATGATACTATAATTAAGTGGCTTCAGGATTATTCAAATGAATTGTAAAAAATAACCATCATTAGGTTGATTAGTGTTTATTTAACTTGATATTAAACTAAGATGGCAGAAAAAGGTAGCACAATTGATGAAAATCAGGATCTCAATATTTTTTGATAGACAGATAGGCAGGCAGATAGATAGATAGACAGACAGATAGATAGATAAATGATTGATAGGGTTTTTGTTGTGCTATTTTTCAGTCATGGGCTTTTCATGACCCTATTTAGGCTTTTTTTTTTTAGCAAGGATACTAGAATAGTTTGTCATTTCCTTGTCCAGTTCATTTTACAAATGAGAAAACTGAGGCAAATGAAGTTAATTAATTATCCCAGGCTCACTTATTACAACTAATTATTCAGGTATATTGTTCAATTATTACAGCTAAGTCTCAGAGGCCAGATTTGAACTTAGGAAGATGAGGCTTCCTGACTCCAGGCCCAGTTTCTCTATCCATTGCACACCAATTAGCTATGATAGACAGACAAATATATTATTATGTCCTCTGGGTTAGTTTTAGATTATTGTGTTACTGAGAAGATCTGTTATTTACCGTTGTTATTGCGCAGTATTCCCTTCACTGTGTACAATGTTCTCCTCATTCTGCTTATTTCCCCTTTGCTTCATGTAAGTCTTTCCAGATTTTTCTGAGCTTCTCTCTCTTATCATTTGGAATGGAACATAATAGTATTTCACTACAATCATATATTATAACTTACTCAGACATTCTCCAATTGATGGGCACATCTCCTCACTTTCCAATTCTTTGCCTCCACAAAAAGAGCTGCTTTAATATTTTTTAACAAAAAATTTCTTATTTCTTTGTGTAAGGATGGGGGATGGGACAAAAAAGAGCCAGAAGAAGGCCATTCGTGACAGTTACTGACAGTTGGACCAGAGAGGATGCTGGGTAATTCTCCAGAAGAAGAAGAAAGGAAAAACTTCTGGCAGAGGACTGAGAGAGGGAGGAGGAGAACATCTCAGCTCGAATCCAGTCCTGATCTTTCTTTGGAAACTGAAACCCCGATTCCCTGGTCAAAGACATCCTGTCGCATCTCACCCAGAAAGACTTCAATCATAAGTCAGCTAAGTTTTGGGACTCCATTTTGGGAGCTATCTCTTAGGCTCCTTCCCCCATTACCCAACCTTGCTGAGAGACCCTTTCTGGTTTGACTTGAAATTATAGAAAAAGATAGAAATAGAAGCAGAAGAAGAAGGGACAAGGGGGGAGATGCTTAGGAGTGGGAACCCAAAAGTTTCCCACCAGAATGACAGACTCCATAGAAAAAGAGAAGAGGGCACCCGAAATCCCTCTGCCCTTCACTCCTTTCCCAAATCCCTATATTGATATTAATTAAAGCCATTCATCAGTCAGATAGCATTCCAGAGAGCCTGAGAGACAATGAGGGGGAGGGGAATCACAGCTTGTTCTGGCTGCCTCCATCTTAGAGCCATACCACCCGCTGTGAAGTGACTAACTTCGGGGGAGGTTTGCATGAACCTTGCCCTCATTCAGAATCAGTTTGGGGTCCCCATACCTCCTCTTATAGGGAAACCTTGCCCCTAACTCCTGTGGAGTGGCACAACCATCCAGGTCACCCAGTTTAGGGGTGACAGCCCCTCAAAGTCTCCCAGTGTACAATCAGCAGGAGGGGAGAGCTAGAAGAGAGTCTCACCCCTACATAGACTCACTCTATCTCCCCTCAATCCATAACATTAATGGTTGGCTCTCTTTATTCTTATATTTGGGACACAAGCCTAGTAATGATATTGCTAGGTCATAGAATTTATACTGTTTTATAGCCCTTTGGAGTGCAGGTCCAATTGTTCTACAGAATGATTGAATCAATTCACAACACCCCTAATAATGCATTAATGTCTCAATTTTTCCACATTCCCTCCAAGTTTTGTCATTTTCTCTTACTGTCACAATGGCCAATCTAATAGGTATGGACTGGTACCACAGAGTTAATTTAACTTTCATTTATCTAATTAATAGTGATTTAGAGCATATTTGCATAACTGCAGTTTTAATTACTTTGAGAATTCTCTGTTCATATCTTTTGACCATTTATCAATTAGGGATTAACTTGTATTCCTATATATTTGACTCATTTATCTACATGTTTGAGAAATAAGGACTTTATTAGAGAGACTTGTAAAAAATGCAACATTATAATTACTGTGTATTACTCTTCATCTTATTTCCCCATTTCGTTTCTGACTCTCATCTTCCCCAATTGCCATCTTTTCTATCAGTTCCACACCCTTCTCTAATCCCTTTCCCCTCCTACATAGGGTAGGATAGATTTCTACAAACAATTGATTATGTATGTTCTTCCTTCTTTGAGCCAATTTTAATGAGAGCAAGGTTCACTTGCTCCTTCACCTCTCCTCTTTTCCCCATCCTCTGTAAAAGCTTGTTAATGTGTGCTTCTTTTATGTGAGATAATTTGCCCCATTCAATTTTTCTACTCTTCCTCCCAATGCATTCCTATTTCTTATGCCTTATTTTTATTATATCTTCCTATCATAGTCAACTCACACCCTTGCTCTCTATGTATACTCGTTCCAACTGCCCTAAATGGAAAAGTTCTTTGGAGTTACAAGAACCATCTCCCCATATATGAATGTACATAGTTTAACATTATTAAATGTCTTTTGATTTTTCTTTCCTATTTATCTTTTAATGCTTCCCTTGAGTCTTGAATTTGAGAGTCTAATTTTCCATGCAACTCTAGTCTTTTCACCAGGAATCTTTTAAAGTTCTCATTGAGTGCCCATTTTTCCTTCTGAATGATTATGCTCAGTTTTGCTGGGTAGGTGATTCTTGGTTGAAGTCCTTGCTCATTGTCATCTAGAATATCATATTTCATGCCCTCTGATCCTTAATGTAGAAGGTACTCAATCTTGTGTTATTGTGACTCCATGATATTTGATTTGTTTCTTTTTTGCCTGATTGCAATATTTTCTCATTGACCCGAGAATTTTGGAATTTGACTATGATATTACTCAGAATTATATTTTTGAGACATCTTTCAAGAAGTGTTATGTGCAGAAACCTGCAACCATGTTCCATGAGGGTACAAGCTGGCAGTTGCCACTTTAGAACACAGAATCTGGCAGAGGACCCAGGTTGGGTGCCAGGGTGACAGTTGAAGTGAGGGTATAAAAAGGAGTCCTCAAGCCTCTGATTTCACTTCTGGCTCTGAACTCAAGGGTTAGTGAGGAAAGGGTGGAAAAGTGGGCTCTGGGAGGTCTGGATGGTTTGGAGTAGATTTATTAGGCAGGTAGGAAAACTACCATTGCTAGCCAAATTCAACAGCTCTTTGGCATACCCAAAACTTCTTATCATAAACAAGAGATTAATCCTATTATCAAGTCATCAGCATCTGACCCAGGGCTGGAAAGCCCTGGGTCAGCAACCACCTGTATCAGAGTTGAGATTTGCCCTCAAGGCTTTCTCATACTACTGTACCTAGGAAAGATCAGTCCATGTTTTCTAGAGTATTTTAGTGATATTATTTAGCTAAGATCCTTTAGCTTACTTTCACCCACTTTCCAACTCCCATTTACCTGATTCAGTTTAATTACCAATAAACCTATCTTAACCTCAAGCTTAAAAATCTTTGAAGCCATTGCCTTTACTTTATCAAGGGGCATTTATCACCAGCATTCAGATCAGAATGATAACTTTAGTTGGTCAGCCTTTATTAAGCAGTTTCATTTCAGGAAGCTCCAACTTCCTTCCTGAAACTATACCAACTGTCCATTTGATTGGTTCCAACTCCCAGGGGCAGAGGCAGAGAATCCTGATCTTAAAGGGGTCTTGTCCTTGTTGGTGAGAGAGTTCATCTGACTCTCATTCGGCTTAGGAGTAGGGCCCCTCCTTCACATACCAACTTCTACATCTGCCTAAGGCCCCTTGGCTGCCCTTATTTCATCCTTCTATCTTCCACACTTCCCCCTGCATTACATAAGCGATAGGTATATTTTTTCAATTTCTATTTTGTCCTCTGCTTCTAGAATATCAGGGCAGTTTTCTTTGATAATTTCTTAAAAGATAATGTTTAAGGTCTTTTTGTGGTCATGCCTTTTAGGTATTTAAATAATTCTTAGGTTATCTCACCTGGATTTATTTTCTTGGTCAGTTGTTTTACCATTGAGATATTTCACATTTTATTTTTTTCATTCTTTTGATTTTGTTTGATTTTTTCTTTATGTCTCATGGAGTTTTTAGCTCCCTCTTGCCCACTACTAATTTTTAAGGCATGGTTTTCTTTTTTTTTTTTTTTTTTTTTCATCAAAGGCTTTAGTGAATTACAGAGCAAAATCAGGAATGCAAATACATAGAACAAATCTGGACACTGACATGACTCAATAATTCAGAAAACCAAAATTGTATATTAAAGATATATTCTAATCTGAGGATTAAGATTAATAATTGCTAAATACTGAAAAATATTTAAGAGTTTATCACCTAGGGGCAGCTCAGAGGATTGAGAACCAGCCATAGAGATGGGAAGTTCTCGGTTCAAATCCGGATTCAGACACTTCCCAGCTGTGAGACCCTGCCATGTCTCTCAACCTCCAAATGCGTAGCCCTTACCACTCTTCTGCCTTGGAACTAATACTCAGTTTTGATTCTGCAGTGGAAGGTAAGGGTTTTAAAAAAATAATTAAAAAAACTATGCCACCCCTGCCCTTCTGTTTCATAGTGTTTTTTTTCAAACATTTATTAATATTCATTTTTAACATGGTTACATGATTCATGCTCCTCCTTTCCCCTTCGCCCCCCGCACTCCCCCCACCCATGGCTGTTGCACATTTCCACTAGTTTTGTCATGTGTCCTTGATCAAGATCAATTTCCAAATTGTTGGTAGTTGCATTGGTATGGTAGTTTCGAGTCCACACCCTCAATCATGTCCACCACGACCCATGCGTTCAAGCAGTTGTTTTTCTTATATGTTTCCTCTCCTGCAGTCCTTCCTCTGAATGTGGGTAGCATTCTTTACCATAAATCCCTCAGAATTGTCCTGGGTCATTGTATTGCTGCTGGTACAGAGGTCCATTACATTCAATTTTACCATAGTATATCAGTCTCTGTGTACAATGTTCTTCTGGCTCTGCTCCTTTCGCTCTGCATCTGTTCCCGGAGGTCTCTTCAATTTCCATGGAATTCCTCCAGTTTATTATTCCTTTTAGCACAATAGTATTCCATCACCCGCATATACCACAGTTTGTTCAGCCATTCCCCAA
>NC_058130.1:429679639-429702139 GCF_016433145.1 Gracilinanus agilis
AATTGGTTTTGAAGAATCATATTATTTAATTTCCAATTAGTTTTTGATTTTCCTTTCCAGGTGCCCTTACTAATTATTATTTTTATTGCATTATGATCTAAGAAGGTTACATTTATTATTTCTGCTCTTTTGCATTTGTTTGCAATGATTCTATGCCCTATAACATGGTCAATCTTTGTGAATGTGCCATGTGCAGCTGAGAAGAAGGTGTATTCCTTTTTGTCCCTATTTATTTTTCTCCACATATCAATTAAATCTAATTTTTCTAGGACTTCATTCACCTCTCTTACTTCTTTCTTATTTATTTTTCGGTTTGATTTATCTAGATCTGACAGAGGAATATTTAGATTTCCCACTAGTATGGTTTTACTATCTATTTCCTTCTTGAGTTCTGCCAGTTTCTCCTTTATGAATTTGGGTGCTTTGTCACTTGGTGCATACATATTGAGCAGTGTTATTTCCTCATTGTTTATACTGCCTTTAATCAGGATGTAATGACCTTCCCTGTCTTTTTTAATCATATCTATTTTTACTTTGGCTTTGTCAGAAATCATAATAGCCACTCCTGCCTTCTTTTTCTCATTTGACCCTCAAAAGATTTTGCTCAAACCCTCAACCTTAAACTTGTGTATGTCCACCGGCCTCATATGTGTTTCTTGTAGACAACATATGGTAGGATTTTGGTTTCTAATCCACTCTGCTATTTGCTTCCGTTTTATGAGCGAGTTCATCCCATTCACATTCAGAATTATAATCATCAGTTGTGCATTTGCTAACATTTTCAAATCCTCCCCTATTCCTAACCCCTTTTTCCTTATAATTTTTCCTTTTAAACCAGTGGTTTGCTATTGAGCCGCTATCCCTTATCCCCTCCCTTGATTAACTTCCCTTTCTATCCCCTCCCTTATTTTTCCCCTCTTTTTGTTTTTAAAGGCCTTATGAATTCCCTCCCCTTCACCCCTCCCTTTTTTTGACCTCCCCACTCCCCTGCTCCCCTTGGTTTATCCCTTCTAACTTTCTCAGAAGGGTTAGATAAGAGTTTTATGTCCCAATGGATAGTATAGCTACTCTTCCCTCTCCGGGTTAATTACACTAAGAGTAAGGTTTGATTATTACCTCTTAATGCTCTCTTCCTCTCCTTCTTATAATAGTATTTGTCCCCTCTCCCTCCCATGCCCTCTTTGTGTGTAATAGAATATCCTATTTTCTTATTCACTCAAGTTTCTCTTGGTGTCCCCTGCTATTCACCCCCTCTTTCCCATCCCCCATGTCATCTTAGATTATTTAGTGTTCCACCCTCACCCTGTGAATTATTCTTCTGATTACTATAATAGTGAATATTATAATAGTGAATAGAGTTCACTACAGAGAATTATACATAACATTTATCTACATAGGAATACAGATAATTAGATCTCACTGAGGCCCTTAAAAAGGCAAATTTAAAAATTATAAGTTTTCTTTCTTTCCCCTTGGTATCTTATTTACCTTTTCATGTTTCTCTCGATTTCTGTGGTTGGATATCAAACTTTCCATTTAGCCCTGGTCTTTTCTGTGCAAATACCTGGAATTCTTCAATTTTGTTGAATGCCCATACTTTCCCCTGGAAATATATAGTCAATTTTGATGGGTAGTTGATCCGTGGTTGCAGGCCCAGCTCTCTTGCCTTTCTGAATATCGTATTCCAAGCCTTGCGATCTTTTAGCGTGGAGGCTGCCAGATCCTGTGTGATCCTGATTGGTGCTCCTTGATATTTGAATTGTCTCTTTCTGGCTTCTTGTAAGATTTTTTCTTTTTCTTGGAAACTCTTGAATTTGGCAATTATATTTCTGGGTGTTTTCTTTTCTGGATCGAATGTCGCAGGTGTTCTATGAATCCTTTCATTGTCTATATTGCCCTCTTGTAGGACTTCAGGGCAATTTTGCTGAATTATTTCTATTAGTATGGAGTCCAGGTTTCTATTAATTTCTGGTTTTTCTGGAAGACCAATTATTCTCAAATTGTCTCTTCTAGACCAGTTTTCTTGGTCTGTCACTCTCTCATTGAGATATTTCATGTTTCCTTTTATTTTTTCAGTCTTTTGACTTTGTTTTATTTGTTCTTGTTGTCTTGAGAGATCATTAGCTTCTAATTGCTCAATTCTAGCCTTTAGGGATTGGTTTTCAGCTATAATCTTTTGGTTTTTGGCTATGATCTTCTGGTTTTCTGCCATAATCTTCTGGTATTCCTTTTCAATCTGGTCATTTCTGGTGTTCAATTTGCTTATCAGTTCATTTGGTTTCTGAGCCTCACTTTCCAATTGCAAGATTCTACCTTTTAAACTGTTATTTTCTTGCCAGATCTCTTCCATTTTCCTCAAAATCTCAGTTTTGAACTCTTCCATAGCTTGTGAGGAGTTTTCCTTATTTGAGGAGGGTCTGGATGCTTGTTTGTTCTCCTCCTCTGTTTGCTGGGTTGTCTGGATTTTCTCTGTGTAAAAGTTGTTGAGTGTTAAAGACTTCTTTTTCTTGTTGTTAATCTTTCTCTTCTGAACTTCCTGAGACTGGGTAGCCATCATTAGCCCAGCAGCTTCTCAGGTTTATCCTCTAGCTCAGGGTCTGTCAGCAGTCTTTTGGCTCCTGAGGTCTGAGTTCTGGTTTTTTCCAAGGTCAAGCCCCCTGGTGGACCCTCTTGCTTGATCCTCTGCCGGAGGTTTCTTTACAAGTCTCAGGGCGCTGCTTCCACAGTCGTATACCCGTTTGCACTTGTTCCTCACTCAGGGTTTCAGAGCTTTAGCTCGTGGCTGTGTCTGCCTCCACCACCTACGCCTCCGCCCGTGCCTGCGCTCTGAGCCCTTGCTCTGCGCTCTACCTCCACTCTCGGCGCCCTGCTCCCGCGCTCAGATTTTGCGTGCATTCGTTGGCTTTTTGGGGTCCTAAATCTTGCTACTCTCAGGAACAGGCCCCAGAGCTGCCAATGACTCGATGAGTGCCCCAAACTTGCTCTATTTCTTTTTAGCTGCCTTCGGCACTATAGGTGTTATGTGTGGAGGGGGTGGAGGTGGGGTGGTTGCTCAGCCCGCGATTTTGTGAGAGCTGTTTCACCCCTTTATAGCATGGAAATGCCTCGATTCCACGTACCTTCCACTCTGTGCCCTGTTGTGGGGTTCCTCCATTCGTCTGGACTTGTTTTTATGTCCCCTTGAGGAGTTTTGTGTGTTTTGGTCAGGAGAGGTTAAGAGCTGCTTCTTACTCTGCCGCCATCTTAACCCGGAACCTCCGCCATGGTTTTCTTGCGTGAGCTTTTGAACCTCTTTTTCCATTTGGCCAATTCTACTTTGTAAAGAGTTCTTTTCCTCAATGAATGTGCGTACATCTTTTTTTCTCAAAGGGCCAATTATGCCTTTTTAGAAATTTTTCTCTTCAGTGAATTTTTGTATATCTTTTCCTATTTGAATAATTCTGCTTTTTAAAGAATTCTTCTCTTCATCGTATTTTTGTCCCTATTTTACCATTTGGTCTATTATGTTTTTTAAGGTATTAATTTTGTCAGTATTTTTGGTGCCTTCTTTGCCCAACTGTTGACTCTTTTTTTCATGACTTTGCTATATCACTCATTTCTTTCCCCAACTTTTTTTCTACCTCACTTATTTAATTTTTAAAATCCTTTTTAGTTTTGCTCCATTTTTTTTTTCCTGTGCCTGTAAATATTTCATATTTTCCTTGGAGGTTTTGGATACAGAAGTATTGACTTTGTTGTCTTCTTCTGAGTTTATGGTTTTCTGTAACCAAAATAATTGTCTTTGTTGAGCTTCTTTTTTTGTTTTCTACTCATTTTTCAGTTTTCTTTTCTTTTTATTAAAAAAACTTGTTAAAGTTGGGCTCTGTAACTGTGGTTAAGGGAGGACTATTCCAAACTTCAGGTCTTTGTGCAGCTGTCTTCAGAGCTGACTCTGGGAAATCTATCTGCTTTCAGTTCTTCTAAATTGCTGTGATGTAAGGAGAGGTTTTTAACTCAAGCTTGTTTTCTGGTCTTTGGGTGACCACAAGCACTCCTTTACCCTTTGGAACTGTGACCAAAGTCCCTGTTGTTTTTTGGCTACAAGCTATGGATTTTACTAGTACCTCTCACTCTGAAAGCTCACCCTAGATCTGTTACCTGGTTCTGCTTAAGGGCAACAAGAGTCTTGAAACCATAGGGATCCCTGCAATTTCTTTCCAAGCAATTGTCCAACTCTCCCCCTCCCCGACTCTTACCATCTATAGCTGAGAAATCTAGAAGCCTTACTGCTTCTTCATTTACAACCAGGATCCCTTGCAGTGCCTGCCCTGGTGCACTGCCTTGTGTTCTACCCACATGCCTGTGCAGTAGAGGCCTTGTGCCTGCCTTCCAAGTTACTTTGGGCTGAAAAATTACTTCACCCCATGTTTTTGTGGTTTATACTTTTCCAGAATTCATTCTGATGCATCGTGTTATAGTTTTTGGAGGGTAATTCCATGGAGATTAGATTAGTCTGGGTACATTCTCTGTCTTTTCCCCAGAATCTGGGAGTTTTAAAAGGGATAAGCTTGGTATTACCAATAGTGGTAATGGTCACCACAAATGAATGCAATTTTAAACCGAAGTCAGAAAAGCACAGCTTCTAAAACATAGGAGATGAGAGATAGGTCTCCTGTATTTTACTCTGGTCAGATCACATTTGAATTATTGTATTTGGTTCTAGATACTGCATTTCAAAGAAGATATCAAGAGGATGGAGAATGTCTAGTAAAGAATGGCCAAGATAATAAAGGAAATGGGGTTCCTAAAAGTCCTAGATGAGGAAAAAGAGGAACTTTGTCATAAAGAAGAATAGATTGAGGAGGGCATATTAGCTATCTTCAAGTATTTGAAGGGCTATCATATGGAAAAGAGATGTGATTTTTGTCCTGCTATGCTTCAGAGGACAGAACTAGGAGTAATGGAGGGAAGCTTAAGGGAGAAAATTTTTATTTTGTTAGAGTAGAGGTATTGGATTCTTCTTCACCTCAAATTTGATGACCAATTCTTATAGAAGTCACAGAGGAGACTTTTGTTTACTTTTGAGTTAGGGTTAAACTAGATGACTTCTGAGGAACACTGAAATCTATACATCTATGATTCAAAATGTGAGAACTGGTATAGTTTTTTTTAAAAAACTTTGAATTCTGTGACTGGCACCAGTTCTAGGACATGTTATTAAAAGAATTTGGATGGCAATTTGGAACTCTTCCCAAAGAGCAATAAAAGAATGCTTGCCCTTTGATCCAGCCACACCATTGCTGGGATTGTACCCCAAAGAGATCATAGATGAACAGACTTGCACAAAAATATTTATAGCTGCACTCTTTGTGGTGGTAAAAAACTGGAAAGCAAGGGTATGACCTTCAATTGGGGAATGGCTGAACAAATTGTGGTATGTGCTGGTGATGGAATACTATTGTGCTCAAAGGAATAACAAACTGGAGGAATTCCATGTGAACTGGAAAGACCTCCAGGGTTTGATGCAGAGTGAAAGGAGCAGAGCCAGAAGAACACTGTACACAGAGGCTGATACACTGTGGTAAAATCGAATGTAATGGACGTCTGTACTAGCAACAATGCAATGACCCAAGACAATTCTGAGGGATATATGGAAAAGAACGCTACCCACATTCAGAGGAGGAACTACAGGAGTGGAAACACAGAAGAAAAACAACTGCTTGAACATTGATGAGGGTATCATTGGGGATGTAGATCCAAAAAGACCACACCAATGTAACTATCAATAATATTTAAATAAGTCTTGGCTGACCACACATGTTAAAACCAGTGGAAATGCGAGTTAGCTACAGTGGGGGCGGGGGGTGAGGGGGTGAAGGGTAAAGAAAAAACATGAATTATGTAACCATGGAAAATTTTTCTAAAAGTAAAAAATTATTAAAAAAAAGAAAAGAAAAGAAAAGAAGAGAAAAGAAAAGAAAAAATTTGAGAAGATTTAGAAACAGAAGCAGTCATCACTATGAGCCAGCATGGAATGCCTCAGGAGCAATTAATTAATAGAAACAATCATCTCATATCCTTCTATGACATGGTACATTATAATAATAGATTAGGGGAAAGCTGAAGTAGTATATCTGTATTTCAATAAAGTATTTAAATCCTTTCATGCTATCTATGTGGAAAAGATGGAAAAATGTGTGCTAGATAGCAGTATATTTCAAAACTCTGAATTCCAAGACCTAAATTGTCTTAATGACACTATGACAAGACAGAAGAAAGTCTATTCTGAATTGGACATGACTCAGGCCAGTCTGGTGCTTCAGCTTAATATTTAAATTAAATGAGACACTATGAGGCTATCTAACCTTTAACAAAAAGAGATTTACTTAACAACTCCATGAAAAGGATGTATAGCAAGGATACTGAATCAATCAATACTCTACTATTGATTTAGTTGGGTTTAATTCCCTTGACTCTGCATTTGCCAGATGGCTGTGCCTAATCAAAAGTGAGTGTCCAGCTTGAGGCTTACTCTAACTCCTTGCATGTTTGTTTGTTTGTTTTTTTTAGTTTTAGTTTTTTTTTTTTTTTTTTTTTTTACTAATGCAACCAGGAAGTCATAACAATGCTTGAGCCTTAAGTCTCCAGATGAATTAAGTGTTAAGGATGATTTTATTGCCTTTTGGAAAAAAAATTAAAACAAAATCAAAAACAAACTATCCTAATCTGCACAGTAGGAGCCTTAGTTGATTTTACTGGATACTTTTCTGTTCAACAATTTTTTTTTATCAATGTCCTGAATAAAAAGTGTAATTCTTATTTTAATCAAATAGCACAAAAATGGGAGGATAATTAATTCTTTGAATGATAGAATTAGAATATAAAAAATATCTTAATAGTGATAATACACGGACTCAAAATATCAATTTCACAAGTGTAATTGGATAAGAAATAGCTAGAAAGTAGTATATGTTAAAAAAAAAAAAAGGAATATTTTAGTGAAAGTAAAGCTCAATATGAGTTGGTGATGTGACCAGAATCATCATTAGTGTGGGACAAGGAAGACTTTGTCCTGAGGTATTCTCATAGTGGATTTTTCCTCTTCCTTACAATTATTTACCAGGTCATGCACTCAATATAATTACACTTACTCTCTTACTTCCAATAAGACTAGCATCCTGTCACTTCTTCTCGAAGGGTGGAAGAACACCTTTTCCAAAAGTCTGAGTTAGATCCTTTGGTCCATGTGGAACCTCTTCTTCCCAGATTACTGTTCCTGACCTGAGTGAAATTGTCTTTTTTGCTACAAGCTCACCCCCACATCTTCAATTAATTTGATTCAGAAGCAGGAATTCCTAGTTAGTTGTTGGATGTGCATTGATTTCTAGAATCTCACTCAATTTTAGACTTCATTAACAGTAACCTAAGACTAAAAAAAAGCAGATTGTGACCATCCAGTACTCCATCGAGATCAGAACAGAAAGGACATTGATGAATTGAAACATACCCAGAGAAATATGACCATGGTGGTGAGGGAATTTTGCCATAGCAAAACAATTAGTTGAAGAAACTAGAGACATTTAATCTGTTAAAAAAAAGAAAGAGATTTAGAGATAGACACAAGGGATAAAGGATACTGATGAAGTGTGAGGTTGAAATGATCTTCCAAGATCAAATGTTTACTGAAGCATGATGGAGGATTCCATAAGAGTGCAGCTAGCTGGGGAAAAGAGGAATATTTATTGTTAAAATGCAAAGCAAAATCCTTAAAATGTCAATCAGTCAGCCCCAAAGATCAAGATTTTCTAACTGGAAATAAAATCTTGTCATGTCAAAAATTGGCCAAAAATATATTAAATATATAGTATTTTATGACATCCTCTCCATAATTAAAAAAAAATTAAGAGCTACAAGGAGGCAAGAGGCCTTCCATGACATATTGAAGCCAAAGTAGAAGAATCTATCTTTTTTTTTTTTAACTCTGGTAAGCATCAACTATGTTGAAGAATTTTAACTCAGCTCCCTAAGAAATAATCTTGTATTGAAAATCCAGGAAAATAAAAGTATTTTTCATAGTGCATTAATTGGGGTGGATAGAAATATTCTGTGGCCAATTAGTAGTGGACTATTTCTTCTTAATATTTCTCCCCAAATTAACCTTTTGATTTTCATTTTCATCTTTCAAACCATCTGCTTTTTAGTCACAAGAGAATTATCTCAAATTCAAAATGTATCTATGTTTTTATTCACTATATCTTCCTTTCTGTCTAATTCTAAGGTAGGAAAATTACCTTTCTTGTGAAATTTGAACTCTAACCTTAGGACCACCCAGTGCATTAATGAAGATTTTTCTTGCATGATCTTGGTGATATTATTTACTCATATAGATTCAACTACTATGTTAATGTGAATTATTCTCCCAAATTCTACATCCATCCTGACTTCTCTCCTAAGATACAATTTTACATTTCCACTAGCATCCTTAGTGCTGTCCTCTTAAATAAGAGAAAAGCAGAACTTAGAGGGTCTAAGTTATAAATACAAATCACCCACTATTTGCTTGAAGACTTTTATTAAGCAGATATTTCTACATCTTTTTTTTCTTTTTTTAAACTTTAACATTTTCTTTTTTCTTTAATTACATGTAAAACAATTTTAATATTCTTTTAAAAAGTTTTTTGAGTTCCAAATTATCTCCCTCCTCCCTGCCCTTCCTCTTTCCCTTTTTCTCCTTCCTCCTTCCTGATATGGTAAGCTATCTGATATATATATATACACACACACACAAATATATATTTTTACATGTTCAATCATATAAAACATATTTCCGTAATAGTTGTTTTGTGGAAGAGATCCTCAAATTTAAAAAAAAAGAAAGTGAAATATATTATGTTTCAGCATGTATACAAATTCCAACAGTTCTTTCTTGGAAGGAAGATGGCATTTTTCATTATGAGTCTTTGGGATTATCTTAGATTACTTTATTAACATTCATAGTTGTTCATCAAAAATATTGCTGTCATTGTACACACTGTTCTTCTGGTTTGGCTTACTTCACATTGCATCAATTCATGTAAGTGTTTCCAGATTTTTCTGAAATCATCTTGCTTGTCATTTCTTATAGTACAATAGTATTCCACTACCATCATATACTACAACTTGTTAAACTATTCTCCAACTGATGGACAATCCCATAATTTCCAATTCGTTGCTACCACAAAAAGAGCTGCAATAAATATTTTTTGTACAAATAGGTCCTTTCTATCTTTTTTATTTTCTTGGGATACAAACCTAGTAATATTATTGATAAATCAAAGGATATTCATAGTTTTGATCCTTTGTGCATAGTTCCAAATTACTTTTCTGAACAGTTGGGTCAGATTGCAACTACACCAACAGTGTATTAGTGTTCAAATTTTCCCATATTCCTTCTAAAATTATCTTTTTCCTTTTCCGTCATATTAGCCAGTATATTAGGAGTGAGGTTGTACTCAAAGTTGTTTTAATTTACATTTCTCTAATCAAGAGTGATTTAAAGCATTTTTTCATATGACTATATATGGTCTTGATTCTTTCTTCTGAAAACTACCTGTTCACATACATTGAGCATTTATCAATTGGAGAATGACTTTTATTTTTATAAGGTTCATTTAATTCTCTATATATTTGATAAATGAGACCCTTATCAGAGATACTTGCTGTAGAACTTTTACCCAGCTTTCTGCTTTCCCTCTAATCTTGGTTGCATTTATTTTGTTTGTATAAAATCCTTTTAACTTAATACAATTAAAATCACCCATTTTATATTTTATAATGCTCTCTAATTCTTTTTTGCTTTTAAATTCTAACTTTCTACATCTTAAGCCAATGGTACTCATTTCATTTTTAGTGCTTCATTTAAGGAGAAAATATTCATTGTTAGAGGAAAATCTTACTTTTAGAACTTTCGCCAGTCAATACTTGTTTTTCCCTCTAGAACCCAGAAAAACAATTCTAATACCTTCTTTGTACATTACTTATACTTTCTTATTTCAATAGACCCATGTTCTTATCAATGCCAATATGCCTTTGAATGGTTTAGTTTATAAACAATCTGTGCTTTCTAACAATGTGAAATTCTCGTGTATATAGTTCCCATAAATCTCCAAAGTGATTAGAATTTTTTTCTTTAGATCTTTTAACATTATATAGATATCTGTACATCACTCTGACTGTTCACCTTTTATCTCTTGCTCCATGAGTAAATTAACCCCTTTCAAATTATCCATCTCTGGGATGATTAGATTTCTCAAAAACTAACACGATCTGGACCCATTCCTCTTCTGTGATTCCCTCTGGTCACCTTCACACCATACCACTCTATGTTTCTTCATCCTACCATGAAAATTTCTCCTCTTTTCCCCTCTAAAAGAATAGTAAACAAGTAAAAAAAACTATCCCAGGAAGCATATTTCAATCAATTTTCTCAGGGCTCTAATCATCATTGTTGGTATTTTCCTATCCAAAATGCTTTCCCCTGGTATCTATTCTCCTACATGTTTTCTTCCATTACTTGCTTTTAAGTTCCTTAAGGGAAGAGACTCATATTTATTTGTGTGCTTATTGTTTGTACTTTCATTGTTTAACTAGTATTTAACACAGTACCTGGCACATATTAAATAGTATTGATATTAAGTATTAATATCAATACTAATTACACATATTAATAAATAGTAAATTTATTGACTATTCATACTATCCTATTTTTCTAGAATAAAAACAACTTGTCAACATGTCTTTTATTTTATTTTATTTTATTTTTAAACCCTTAACTTCTGTGTATTTGTTCCTAGGTGGAAGAGTGGGAAGGGTGGGCAATGGGGGTCAAGTGACTTGCCCAGGGTCACACAGCTGGGAAGTATCTGAGGCCAGATTTGAACCTAGGACCTCCAGTCTCTAGGCCTGATTCTCAACCCACTGAGCTACCCAGCTGCCCCCTCAACATGTCTTTTAAAATGTGATGGACCTAGACACAGTAGTTTAGATGTGTTCAGTGAGCTCTGGCCTCTCTTTCTGTGAACACTTTACTGATATTAATGTAAATTAGTTTCACGGTCATATTTTTATCTGCCATGTTATGTTCTGATACATATAGTTATTGAAATCTCCTAAAATTTCTAATCCCCGTTTACACAATTTTTTTGTAGTCATAACTCCTCATTTCTTTCTTGTACAGCTGATTTTTTTAATTCAAAGTACATAACTTTAAATGTATATGAACTTATTAAATTTAATCTTGTTGCATTCAGATCATATTTCCAAATTTAAAAGATTTTAGGAATAGCAATTCTATCACCTAATGTAAGTTCTGTCTTCTAGCTTTGTGTAATATAAACATTTGATAACAATATAATCTTCCTAATTGATTGTGTTTTCATCATCAAATCATTAAATTTATTTTTTAAATTTACTTATGTATATGCATGCTTCCCTCCCTCATCCAGAGAATATGGGCTTCTTGAGGATAGAAACTTTCATTTTTAATTTTGAAGCTCTGACACGCAATATATGTGCTATACGTAATAATCAATTAAAAGAATAATGGATAAATTGATATTTTCATGGAAATCAATTCTAAAATTTTTGAAGAGATATTTGACATTGGAGCATGAAGTAGTGTAATTGCTTTCTAAGTTAAAGCAACATCACAGGTTTTAGATATGTGACTTTAGCTGGCAAAGATTACGAAGAGCTACAGGTTTTTCCTTTTATAGTGTTGGAAGATTTGAAGTTTTGGTTAATGATAATAGATAAGATAGAGTCTTAAAACAAAGTAATATTATTAATTCAATTGAATTCAATAGGAAATATCTGGAATATTGATTCTTTATACAGATTATGGAATTGTTTGAATGCTAAGATAACAATGGTTACTAAAAAATGTCTAAAGAAGGGCAATCAGTATTGTGAAGAATTATGTCCCTGTCCTATGAGGATGGATTAAAGGAACTGAGAAAGAGGGCAGTTGGGTAATTGTGGATTGAGAGCCAGGCCTAGAGACAGGAGGTCCTATATTCAAATTTCATCTCAGACACTTCCTAGCTGTATGACCCTGGGTAAGTCATTTAACCCTCATTGCCTAGCCCTTTCTTCTGCCTTGTAACTTGAAACTCAGTATTCATTCTGAGACAGGTGGTAAAGGTTAAAAAAAAAAAAAGGAACTGAAAATGTATATATTGGAGAAAAGTCAGGAGGGAACATTATGGCTCTGTTAAAGTGTTTGAAGGCTATTGTGCTGAAAAGGGATCATGCTCATCCTGTTTGACTCCAGAGTGTTGAAGTTAAAAAAGATGTGTTTAGTCTTGATGTTAGGTATAACCACTAGATCAGTGCAAAAAGAAGAAAATAAATTATTTGGGAGAGATTGTCCCCAAGTAGAATCTGAATAAAAATGTTGGGCATATTAGAGTTGGAATTCTCTTGGGAATGCATTGGACCAGATCATTGCTTCCAACTTCAGATTCTGTCATTCTGAGAAGATTCCTAGGGCCTTCTGGAGAGGAAATGGAAGATGTGACTATATGTAAAGGCCTATTTTAGAACATATTGGAGAATTTGATAAACAGTGACTTGGAAAGCTAATATAATTTTTTAGGTGGTGAATACTTATTTCTTATTTTTCTCCAAATAATTTAAGTGCAAATGTTTGTGATTTGTATTCTTCTGCTAATTAAATGGGACTGAATAAGTGAATAGTAACTTTATAATTTCTTTAATTAGTTGGCCCATTATCTGAGAATTACTTTTTTTTCCACCCTTAACTTGTGTTTTAGTATCAGTTCCAAGGCAGAAGAGACTTAGAGGCTAGGCAATTGGCATTAAATGAATTGCCCAGGGTCACACAACTAGGAAATGCTAGAGATAAGATTTGAACCCAGGACCTCCTCTATCCAAGCCTGGGTCTCTAAACACTGAGCAAGCCATTAAGCTGCCCTAGGGAATTACTTTTAGTCTCATTTCGTGGCTGGTATGCCCATAATCTACTCATTAATATGGGGAGAGTTTTGGATTTTCCTGAAGTCCTCCTAGTAATATAGCAGGTATTATGATTTGTATTTCCAAATCACCACCAGAAAGAATATTATCAGAAATTTCCTTTTCCTCACTTTTCTTGGTAATGTCATACTTAAGGAGACCTTATACCTTTGGTCTTTCAGTTTTCTCATATTGAGTAACACGGTGGGCATGATGGTGCTTGAGGATATTTTCAGTTTTCACTAGAACTGCCACAATTAACAAGATGAGATACTTTTAGCCTATTTGAATAGAGATAAAAAAGTAGATATCTTTCCCATCCCTACTTAGATACTGACAATGTAGGAATGATGTCCAGAGAGTTATGATAATAATGAACTACCTTGTGATATAAATTTCCGGAGATTACCAATTGTGCAGTTCATTATTAATCTTACTATTTCCATAATCATTTTGTCTCATTTGCAAAGCAATCTCTTCCTTGGGTACATGCCTTTCTACTTGGTGGTCTTACTAAGTATAAAATATTTATAGAGCACACTTTTTGTAAGTCTCCATCTCTCTTCCTCCATTGGGATACTTATCAATAGCACCTTCTCCTACCATTGAAACAAGATTTTCCTCTTTTTCTTGATGTCAAATTTTCCTTTTTCTCTGATTATTTTGAATTATCCAATGAGATAATGTTTGTAAAGCACCCAACCTAGTGCCTGATTTTGAGCAGAATCTTAACAAACACTTGTTCCCTTCCCCTTTTTCCATAGGATTTCTTCTTCATGAGATACTATAGGAATTGTTTTACCTTCATTGTTAATCTTCAACTTGATTATGTTATGTCATATATTCCCCTCTATCTCCTTCTTCTCCACTCCTTTTGTACATATTTTTCCATTCTATAGTTTAACCTCAAAAATACTGATGCACTTTATGGTTGGAATGTTGTGAGTTTATAATCCATGATATTTCAGGCTTTTTTCTCTATTATCACTTCACTTCTACTTGACTTTTGCTTTCACTTTTGTCTCTGAGTACTTTTAGAAATAAATCTTTTAATGATTTCTATAATATTTGTTATTCTTTTTCTTCATTGTTACAATTAATTTTCTTATATTTCTGTTGTTTTAGTATTTATAAAAGGTATGTTATTTTTCCTATGAATACTTCAGATTCCACTTTTTATTGAATGGATTTCTTTTATTAAGGGTAAGATCAAGTTTGTAGGCCATATCGCCTAGGAAAGCATTTTGTTCTCCTTTTCTATTCTAAACATATCATTCCATTTTCTGCTGTGGTTTATGGTAAGTATAGAATAGTCTTGTGTTATTTGGATTTCTTTTCTATATAATTGAAGATCTTTCTGTTCATCACTTGTGGAATTGTTGTCAGTGGAATTAATTGTTAAATTAAATACACTTGTTATTCCAGAAGGTGAAATAATATATGCAGAATAGTTGAGTATAATCCTTCAAAGGAATACAATGGATATTTAATGAAGTAGAGGATTTTCAAATATCCCTGATGCAAAGACCAGAACTGAATAGAAAATTTTATTTTCAACTACAAGACTCAAGAGGAGCATAAAAAGGAACTAATGGGTACTACCAATAAAATGAAGTAGATCAAAGTAATATATCAATAGCTAAGATAGGTAACTGGAAGTTCTTTCTTCCATTGTTTCCCTTTGGACAATAATGTGTCTAGTTGCAAAAATGAACAAATAAATACATAAATAAATACTGAATATCTGAGAGTTTACAGCATAGATTTTTTAAACCCTGGGATGATCTATAGTTTCCTCAAATAGTTTTTTGTATTCTATGCTTGGAACTTCTGGCATTTTTTCTGAAATTATTTCTTGCATAATTATATTTATTTATTTAATATGTGTTCTGAAAATCTGAAAACCCTGATTGCCTCTACATATCCTTTCTTTGGAATAGAAATATTTGTTTCATTTGGGGACAATAATTTCATTCTCCATAGTTTGTCAAATGTTCATGACAATAGTTAAGCAATCATAAGTAGATATTTCCTAACTACTTACTTATCTTGGCTATCCGATTCTTGGTAAACCATTTTTGTCCTGTCATTTTCAATGGAAAGGGAAATTTTCTTTTATTTCTCCCATCCTGAGCAATAGACCTGTCCTTGATTTTATCTTCTTGTTTCTCCCTCAGTAGTTAAAAATTATGCATTTTTATTGTTATTAGATTAGCTCACCAGCCTCAATTCAGTCTCAACTTTAATTTTCTGGAACTAGTTTTACAAAGAATTATTCCATGCTCCTGAATTATCTGTTCTTAACTGACTTTGCTTCCATTTTCTCTACCTATCTTTTCAAAAAATGAAGTTAAATAATGAGTTTCCTGTGTATACATATACATCCATTCTTCTAAATGTCTTAAAATCTTAATTCCCAAAGCCATTTATGTCAGACTATACTTGGCTTTCCTCTTCTTATCTATCATAAATATAAGAACCTCAAGGTTTCCAACATTTTTAATGCTACAAAAAGTTTTTCCTGCTTGATTGATTCAGAAAAGGATATCTCTTCAATGGTTTTCCTATCATCTTATAGATGAAATCATCACCAAAACAATAAAAGAGTTATTGGTTACTCTAATTTTTGGTCAAGAGAGAATTGTAACATATATGTGTCTATGTTATACACACACACACACACACACACACACACATACAACTGAAAGTTTCCATCACTATTATATTATGCCTCTATATCAGGCTGGTGAACTAATCCCTGAAATCTTCCTTTGTTTTCCTTTGTTTTCTTTATCAGTAAATGGACAAGAATTTATTAATATTTACCTACTATGTATCAGGTATTATGATAAAAAAACCCTTATCTTCTGTCTTAGAATCAATACTGTGCATTGGATCTATGAGGGAGTGAGGGGAAGGTAGATAGGAGGAAGGATGATTGGAAAAAGGAGAGAGGAAGGTAGAGGAAGGGAAAGGAAGGTAGTGGTCCCAGCCCAGCCCCGGCAGGGGGAAATTGACCAGAGCCCTTCTGGGCTCAAATAAAAGATCAGAGAGCAACTAGAATTTAGAATAATTAGGTTTTATTTCAATTAGAAAGGGGAAAGTCTAGGAGAAATTAGGAGGTAGATAGAAGGGGAAAAAGCTCCAAGAGAGAGCTCAGGATCTGAGAGCCTCTGGGCTCAAGAAAGAGAGAGAGAGAAGGTTCCAAACTTTCTCTTTTATACTTTCTCCAACACTTCCCACTTGTGGGAAGTGTGTTTGTGTGGAGAAGTTGTAGCAAGGAGCCCTGGGAGTTGTAGTCTCCCAGGGCTTACAATATTTTTAAATGACACAGCTTCAAGGAAGAAAAGTGGTAAAGGCTAGGCAATGGGAGTTAAGTGACTTGCCCAGGGTCACACAGCTGAGAAGTGTCTGAGGCCAAATTTGAACCTAGGACCTCCCGTCTCTAGGCCTGGCTCTCAACCCATTGAGCCACACAGCTGCCCCTATTATGATAAAATGTTAAGGATACAAAGAAAGGTAAAAAGTCCATTCTTTTAAGAAGCTCACAGTATAATGGAGAAAGAATATGCAAACAACTCTGTAAATAAGAGATGTATACAGGATAAATTTTAAATGAAAGGAACTAGCATTAGAGGAGATCAGAAAAAATTATTCTTGTAAAAGGTAGAATTTTAGCTAGGACTTAAAGGAATCTAAGGAGGAATTGCAATCATGAGCAACAGCCAATGAAAATGTGTGTTGTATAGTGACTAACTTATACAAGCAGTAGCAAGGGGAACAGTCATAGTTGGGTTTCAGAGTCCATAGGAGAAGTAAAGTGTAAAAAGCCTGGACAGTTTGAAGGGGCAATGTTGTAAAGAATGTTGAACAAAACCAAAAGATTAATATTTGATTCAGAAAGTCTTAGAAAACTCCTCAGTTTTATTTAGTAGAGGGGGTGACATCAGACTACCCCTGTAGAAATAAATATCAATTTAATAGTGGAATGGATGAGAGAAAGAGGAGTCAGGAAGACAAATCATAAGGATATTACAATAGTCTAATTATGAGAATATAAGAACCTGCACCAGGATAATAGCTATGTCAGAGCAAAGAAAGACAAATGAGAGATGTTATAAGATTAGAATCAACAAGGCAATACAACTGATAGTATATGGGTAGTAATAGAAAGTGAGGAGTTCAGGATGATACCTGGGAAGTGAGCCTAGGTGTCTTGGAAGATGGAGTGTCCTTGACACTAGTAGGAAAATTTGGAAATGGAGATATTTTTTAAAAGATAATGAGTGCAGTTTCAGATATCTTGAGTTTTAGGTGACTACTGGGCAACCATTTCTAGCCAACCATAGACAGTTGAAGATGTGAATCTAGAAGTTAGGAGAAAGATTGGGACTGGATAAGGAGAATTGCCAATGTGGAGATAATTGAATTTATGGGAGCTAATGAATCACACATTAAATAGTGTAAAGGGAAAAGAAAGAGGGTCCAGGAGAGAACCCTTTAGTATACCGAAAGTTAATGGATGCATCTTGGATAAAGATCCATCAAAGGAGACTGAGAAGGAATGGTGCAAAAGGTAGGAAGAGAACCAGGAGAGAGTAATGTTATAAAATTCTAGAGAAATGAGAATTTCAAGGAGGAGAGTGATTTGTCACTTTGTCAAAGGCTTTAGTGAGGTCGAGAAGGATGAAGGCTGAGAAAAGGCCATTAGATTTGGTGATTAAGAGATAACTGGTAATTTTGAAGAGAAGAGTTTTAGTTGAATGTTCAGGTCAGGAAATAGCAGAGTTAAGAATACATGAAGAAGAAAGAAAGAAGAGGCTCTGACAATAGCTGGTCTTCTCAAAGAGTTTAGCCACAAAAAGGAGGAGTGATATAAGAAGATAGCTAGCAGAGATGGAAAGAATAATTGAATTTTTTTATTTTTGGAAAATGAGGGAGACATGGTAGGCAGGAAAGAAGTGGCGTACAAAGACTAAGAAGAGATTGAAGATTAGTAAGAGACTAGGGATAAGAAGGGGCAGTCTAATGGAGAAGCCAGGATAGAGTGTGATCAAATGTACAAGTACTGGTGTTTATTCTTGGCAAAAAGGAAGAGCACTTTTTCATGTGACACAGAGTTGAGGGAGAAAATAGGGGAAGACATTTGACTTAGATGAGATGAGAAAAGTTAAAAATGAGCTTTCAGTGGATGGCCTTAAATCAAAATAGCATTTCCTGTAATTGTTTTCTTCTGAATGACTAAATCATTATCAAGTTAATTTAATAATTATTATCTGGCCTACATTTGATACCAGGACTACCAGCAGATGCATAGAAAGATGAATCTCACAGTAAAACCATATCCTGCTGGATTGACTGCTTTGTGATTTATATATTAACTCATTTGTCTTCTCAAGTCACCCTGGTTATCTGTAGTATTGCACCATATTGATATTTCTCATGTTGTTCTTTTCTTGGATATTCAGTTAATTCTTTGCTTTATATCTCTCATCAGTTTCATAACTGTCCAATTATTTGATGCACAATTTTACCCAATGGCCTCTTCTACCAAATCTTTTCTTCATATGAGGTATGTTTAGGATATTCTGCCAGAATCTCAAACTAAATATATTAAAAATGTAACTGTAGATTCTTAGAGTTGAAAGTAACAAAGAGCTATCTCATTTTTATTTTTATGATGAATAAATTTAGGTCTAAAGTAGTGAAGTGATTTGGCCATGATTATATTTACCATTTTCTCCATCTGACTTCCTTTGATTGCTGGTATCATATTTCTCCTAGTCATTCAGGGTCAAAATTCCATTGCTTCTTAATTATTATTCTTTTAAGTATAGATGTGATCACACTATTTGCTTCATTTAAAATTCTTCAATCCCCATGTCCTCTTACACTGGATTCAAAACTCATTTGACATTTAATTCCCTCCTTGCTTTGAATCAGTCTAATTTTCCACTTTTGCCTCCTATTATTCTACTATATACATTACATGATCTAGCCAAACTGCACTCATCCAAAACAACTACCATGTTTTTCTGCTTCAATGTCTTTATTAATGCTTATTCTCTTAACTGATTGTCTCTTCTGCTGATTGGTGGTCTGTTCATTGGTGGAAAGACTCAAGCAAGCCCTCTGAGAGGGAATTTCTTGGTGGGGGAAGAGGAAGAAAACTACTTTTCCCCCACCCCAGAGGACCAGTGCACTTCCAAAAATTTGAAGAGTTGAACTTACAGTTGGCAATTGGTTATAGTTCCCAGAAAAGTGGTATCTGATGGCAGTGTCTGCATTGGGAGTTAAGGAAAAAGTAGATACACTAAAGAAAGGCAGCCTCAGATTTCCACAAGGACACATATAATTTGATCTCAGCGAAGAGAAATACATGCCAAAAGAGAACCTAATGCTGGCCCCACAAGGGGAGAAAAGCTTCCTAGGAACTGAGAATTATAGATTATTTCTTTGTCATATATGCTGTCCAAGCTTGAGTTCATTTCTGCCTGTACTTCGTATATATGGTAGAAAAGTGTGTACCGGGATTTTGGAAGAGATATTTTTGTAACAACTGTTCCTGCTATGTTATCTTACTAAATATCTTTTTTTAAAACCTAGCTAACTCTTGCTAACTAGTAATCATTGGGAAATACATCACATAAGGGTTCACGAGTGAGTATTAGAAAACTGCCTCCATTATCTTGCCTCCTAAATTCTCCCTCATTCCAACCTTCCTTATTACTGTGGAGGATATCTCCATCTTCCTGTCCCTCAGGATCACAAACTAAGCGTCATTTGGGAGGCCTCCCCATCTCTCAGTTACCATATCTAAGTTGTTGGCAAGAGCTCTTTATTTCACCTTTGCAATATCACTCCAATATTCCCTGTTCTCTCTTTTGATGCTGCTATCATTCTGGTGCAGTGTCCCCTACCCTCATGCCTGGACTTTTGAATGGCCTCCTGATGGAGTCTACCTGCCACAAATATCTCTGCACACCAGTCCATTCTCCATTCAGCCATTCAGTGAAGTGATTTTGTAAAACTTAAGTGTGACTCTGTCACTTCCCCACTCGATTAACTCTAGTGGTTTCTTATTGCCGTGGGTAAGATACTCTCACTTAAACCCTTAGGTTTGTAGGCAGTTCCTAAGATTTTAAGAGGTCCAACATTTGCTAGGAGATGCACTGCTGAAAAGATTTTCTGAATCCAGAATTTCTTACATCTTTGAAAGCACAGGGTTGGCCAAAAACCAAGCCAAACCAAACAACACTGACAATAAATAATCAGACACTGTAGTTAAGTGGCAATGGCCAGGATGTCTCTTTGGAATCTGGAAGGCTTCTCCCGGCCCTCTTGCACTTTAGATCTTGCTTCTGACACTAGCTAGCTGTAACATGATTATGGATAAGTCACATAATCTCACCTGACTCAGGAAATTCTTAAATACTGTGAGGTATTTATGTGAACATCTAATTCAGAGAGCAAAAGGAATTCACTTATAAATCCCAAAGCAACTCAAGGTCAGCTGAATCTCAGATTAAAAGTGGCTGGTTGATTCTTATCTTTAGTTCGTGGAACCTTCTTGCTTTCTTGACTTTCAAGAGGGTTGTTCTTACAGCATTATGAATCTCTGAAGAATGTTCTATTGACAAGAGAAAAAGTCATTTTACATTTTTCACTGCTTTGGGTTTATCCATTTAGATAAAACTTGGGATTCATGGAATTTAAAAAAATAACACATTGTTGATGCGACACGAGTGACTCTATGGTTTTAGAGGCTGTTGAGTGAGTTGCAAACTCTCTTTTTTTTTGCCAGGTAATTTTCAGGTGAACACCACCAGCAGAATTGCGCCTGAAGAGGTCTGGGTGATTGGTTGCTAGCAGCTTAAAAGGCTCATAATAGGGTTGGTGATTGGAGAAACCAGGACTTCCCTATGGGTGAGGGTTTGCCCTCAACCATGCAGAGATAGAACATACTTGTATAGGGCAGATTAATGAGTTAGGGAATAGTTCTGGTTGATTTACCCATCTCTACTTGTGGAGCAGACTGTAGGAATTGGCAGTATCCTGAGGGAGCTGCCACATCGCATCTGTGTTTGAAGCTTTAAAAGCTTTAGTTTTTGTTTTGTTTCTCCCTGAGGGTAGTTAAATTGGCAGTGCTTAGAACACGTATGAAATTTGTCCTACTAAGAAGGCTCTCCCTGGCCACAAGAACCCTCCACCATTTTATAACCCTACTGGGGACATTTGGCAGCAGGGCCAGCTGAGATAAACCTTTCTCTCCTCCTAGCAATTTCCATGTTTTACTTTGGTTTAGTACTTCAAGATAAATGAACACACTCTCCCAGCACATGCCCCATATCACAAGGGTCTAGTTGCTGTGCGAGTATAAATTTTAGAGGGTGGATTTGAGGCAGGGGATGGAGATGGGACAGGGTGGAGGTCTCAGCGTCAGCATCAATAAAATAGGTTCTACTTTAAGGGTCTTGCAGGAAAGACACGGAAAGGAGTTTATGTGAACACCTAATTCAGAGAGCAACTCAAGGTCAGCTCTGTTTCAGACAAAAGCTGCTGGTTGGTTCTTTTCTTAAGTATCTAGAATGTTCTTGCTTTCTTGGGTTTCCAAAGGGTTGTTCTCACAGCATCATGGGTCTCTGAGTATTCTCTTCTAGGGAAATGACATTTCCCAGTATCCTGCAATACTGGAAAATGGATATTTCATTGGCAGGAAAACAGGAATTTGGGGGACCTTTGTAGCCTGGTGCTGCTTGTACTCAATTCTCACTTCACAATGTTTTAAAGCTGATCTTGGGACACTCGGGCACCCTGCTGGGCTTAGAACACAGGACAGCAGAAATTAATGAAGGCAGTTTATGGTTTTAGGAAAGACTTTGATGTAACCTTTCTTAATCTTTGCTTTGTTGTTACCATAATTCTCCTCCAAAGAATCATCAAATATAGCAGGAAAAAGATCCCCCTCCCCAAATATCCCCCTTCAAATTTTGTGATACAAGCATTCTCATTTTTAAATAAAATCCAGTTTATTACAACCCACTTGGAATTTAATGCCATAATACTTTATTTCAACATTATATGACATCATTAAAGACATTTTATATTGTTTTTGCCTATGGTTAGAAATTATGTCAGCTTAATCAATTCCATTATGCATTCAACCATCCATGACACATCAAAGGCTAATAAGATTTTTTTAAAACTTTGCTTGCTTAAAATGATTTCCCTCCAGATCAAGATGCAGAGCACAAAATATTAATCAGTTTAAATAAATATCAAGACTACCCAAATAATATGAATAATTGGCACAGTGTAGTGCCTACTGCCCAGTTCCCAACAGCTGGTCGCACTGGCACATGGCACCATCTCAACAGTCTTTGAGATAATGACTTTGGCATCTGCCAATGAGCACTAGCTACTGCCCACAGAATTTACAACTCACAAGTGGGAAACAGAGGCTCCAACAGAACTTTTTTATGCAAGGTCTTTGAAATTTATTAATGT
>NC_058130.1:429704639-429711182 GCF_016433145.1 Gracilinanus agilis
GCAGTTCTAGTTCAGTGGTTAAGATCACTAAGCTTGGAATTAGGAAGACCTGAATTCAAATCTGCTTTTAAACATGTTCTAGTGATATAATTCTGGACAAATCACTTAACCTCTGATTCCCTGACAAAAAGGATCTTCCAGTAGTTTTGTCAAGAAAACCCTTGGATAGATACAGTCCATGGTGTCATGGAGAGTCAGACATGACTGAACAAGTGAACAGCAAACATAATTCAAGCTAGAAAAAAAGGAGAGGTCTAAACTTAAGCAAAGTGAGGACAGAATAAAAAAAAATCTAAAAAGTTTTTCTAACTTAGGATAAGGAAAGGTTGAACTAGTTAATAGAATTTTTCTGTCAAAGTCTTGTAAAAAATGAAAGAGATTAGACAGATCAAATAGATTTAAACAAGGTGGATTCTCACATGTGGCTCCAAGAAGCTGTAGCATGCATAGTAGCTACATACAGGTAGACTCATTTTGGAAAATGGGCTAAACCAGGTTGAGAATAGCCAAAAGACCCCAAACCTGTCAGTGAGTGAAGGGGATTTCCACCTCAAACTTGTGAAGACTCTTCCCCAGTAGATGAGCAGATGACAACAATTTGTTCCAATGGCAATGAAGGCAACTGAAGCAGGTGCTATAGTGGAGCACTTGGCTCTTGGTCAGACATCAAAGACACCAAGGTCATCTACTGTATCTGGGGTCATTGATATTTATTTTCATTTTTGTTTTGCCATTGGACTTCAATGACTCTGAAAGAGAGAATGAGACTGATGACTTTGTGCAACTCTGCCTTGCTTAAATCCAATACATGCACAACTCAAGATTCCACTCCATGACATCATTGCTCCTCTAAGAAACAAAACCAGATTTTGCATAAGAGGTGAGAAGAAATGGTCAGAATTAAGAAACTATATTTAGAGAGAAGCACTGGACTAGGAAGCTAGTCATATATGAAAAATGAGGGAGAGAAAAGTTGAAAATGGACACAAGATTGAAAGCTGGGGCCATTAGGAAGAATGTGCTATCATTAAGAGAAATCAGAGTATCACAGGTTCAGAATTGGAACAAACCTCAAAGGTCCTCTAACAGAAACTCCATACTTTGAAGATTAGAAAAATGGTACCTAGGAAGGCTCTCTTATTTGCTGAAAGTCACAAGTTATTTGGGGGGGGGCATGGATACATATTTTAAGGGAGAAGATGATGAGTTTCAGTTTTAGACATGTGGAGCTTGAGGTATAAGAGATATTCAGCAAGTACTTTGAAAAATAGGTCTGGAAGAATATCAGAGGAACTAAAGGAAGGTAAGTACAATAATGCATTTTTGGTGGAACTGGTAATTGATCCAGCCATTCTGAAAAGCAATTTGGATCTATGCCCTCAAAGTCACTAAAAATTAGGTACTCTTTGACCCAATCAAAAATTTTCTAGATCTATATCCCAAAGTTAACTCATATACACAAAAGTATTTATAGTAACTCTTTTCTTAGCTTTTTTCTTATCCCAAACTGGATATCAAGATATTTCCCACCTCTTGGGGAATGACTAAACAAAATGTAGTATGTAAACATAATGGTATATTATTGTGCCATGAGAAATTATTAAATGGACAGTTTTAGAGGGAACTGAAAAGATCACCACAATTATTACACAATAAAAACATTAAAGAGAAAAACAACTTAAAATACTTCAGAATTCTATTTAAAGTAATGATTACTCATATATCTAAGTATATGTGGCACTTATTTTTTTCTGGTCTTGACCCTACCACCACCATATCCATCTCTAAACTGTGACAAGTCAAGAGAATAGGATATGGTGATTCTTGTGGTTTTCATGAAATCTCCAAGAGAGAGACATCCAACACCTTAAGAGTGAAAATTTTATGCCATTAAATAACCAGTAAACTGCATCAAGTAATCCAAGGATCAATCAGGTCCCAGGGTTAGCTTTGTTTCTTCTTATGGAAAATGAATTTGTTTTATAAATAAGTATTAAAGTAGAAAGAATACTTTGAATTTAATATTTGGAAGAGGATTTTGGAACCTTCTTCCAAAGCCTAAGCAAGTCACTTAAATTCCTCCCCAACCTCAGTGTTCTCATCTGCATAATGGAGATAATATTACTCATTTCAAAAGTTATATAACTCATTTCATTTGTTTTTTTTTTTAAATCCATGATACCTGTCTTAAAATCAGTTCTAATCACATTCATGTCAAGGGCAAGGCTATCATAGTGAAGTAACTTGCACAGGATCACACACATATGAAGTATCTGAGTCTACATTTGAACCTAGGTCCAGGTCTGACACTTTGCTATCTAATTGACACTACAGTGCTGTTTTTTTCAAATTATTAAACATTTATTAATATTCATTTTTAACCTGTTTACATACTTTATGCCCCTACTTTCCCCTTCACCCCACACTCTCCCCCCACCCATGGCCAACGCACATTTCCACTGGTTGTAACATGTGTCCTTGTTCAGGGTCTATATCCAAATTGTTTATAGTTGCATTGTTGTGGTTCTTTCAAGTCCACATCCCCAATCATGTCCGCCTCAGTCCATGCATTCAAGCAATTGTTTATCTTATATGTTTCCTCTCCTGCAGTCCTTCCTCTGAATGTGGGTAGCATCTTTACCATAAATCCCTCAGAGCTGTCCTGTATCATTGCAGTGCTGCTGGTACAGAAGCCCATTACATTCGATTTTACCATAGTATATCAGTCTCTGTGTACAATGTTCTCGCTCTGCTCCTTTCGCTCTGCATCACTTCCTGGAGGTCTTTCCAATTCATCTGGAATTCCTCTAGTTTATTATTCCTTTTAGCACAATAGTATTCCATCACCCGCATATACCACAATTTGTTCAGCCATTCCCCAATTGAAGGACATACCCTCATTTTCCAGTTTTTTGCCACTACAAAAAGCGCAGCTATAAATATTTTTGTATAAGTCTGTTTATCTTTGATCTCTTTGGGGTACAAACCCAGCAATGGTATGGCTGGATCAAAGGGCAGGCATTCCTTTATAGCCCTTTGAGCATAGTTCCAAATTGCCAGCCAGAATGGTTGGATCTGTTCACAACTCCACCAGCAATGCATTAATGTCCCAATTTTGCCACATCCCCTCCAGCATTCATTACTCTCCCCTTCTTTCATTTTAGCCACTCTGCTAGGTGTGAGGTGATACCTCAGAGTTGTTTTGATTTGCATTTCTCTAATTATTAGAGATTTAGAACACTTTCTCATGTGCTTATTGATACTTTTGATTTCTTTACCTGAGAATTGCCTATTCATGTCTCTTGCCCATTTATCAATTGGGGAATGGCTTGATTTTTTATACAATTGATTTAACTCCTTGTATATTTGAGTGATTAGACCAGTAAAATGTCTCACTAGCATTAAAGTAGCATATAAATGTTAGCTATCATCATCATCATCATCATCATCATTATCTTTTCATTTCAGGAAAAGGAGGAATCCTGTTCCTATCATAGTATTTAAATGGTGATTCCAGTACGAGATTATTCGCAAAATGGATCCAATTTTGGAAGTAAAGAAAGGAGACTCCTTGTACCTGAACCAGAGAGCATTAAAAAGGGAAAAACCATGAATGTAGAAGGAATTTCACCTTCTTCTTCTTCTTCCTTCCATCCCCCATTGACCATGTCTTGGGAGAGTTTGAACTAGTGAAAATAATGTACCTATCTCAGGGCTAAGAGAGAACATATTAGGATTCTGAGGAAAGGCAGCTTCATTGAATGTGATCTCTTTGGACCCTTACACAGGCTTTAAAAGAACTTCAGAAAGGAGGAAAAAGTAACTTTTATTCAGCAACTAGAGTCTGAGTGACCCCTTTGCCAAATTGCTTTCCAAATTTGAGCCCATTTCCCCTTAGAAACTGTATGTATTTGTGGCAGAATGTGTCCTGGACTTTCAGTGAGATATTTTTCTAAAAACAGTTTTTATTGTATCATTAAAAATTTTAACTAATTCCGGATGTCTAATTTCTAATGAATGGAGAACACTGAATGGTGACTGGTAAGTGATGGTCCTGGAAAACTTCTTAACTGTCCATGGTGAACCCCTAGATTCCTAAGGAGAGAAGTTATCAACTATTTCTGAAGATCTAATTCCACCATTGCTGCAAGTCAAGAGAGTAGGGAATGTAGCCTTGAAGGCAATACTCAAAAAACCAATAGTTCCTAAACTCAAAGAAGATTACAACCAGTTAGAGGAGTCAGACAATATGTCTCTGAATGGGGCATACAAAATACATACAGGATAGACAAAAAATGTCTTTTGAGGGGAAAGCATTACTGCTTTAGGAGCAGGCATTTGAGATGTTTTTCAAAGTATGCAAGACAATGTAAGAATCAGAGGTAATAAAGGAGAGCATTTCAGATAGTAGGAATAGCCAGCAAAAAAAACATTGAGATGGGAAATACTAGCCAACGCATCTTACTTTGCCATTTTTCCTTCTACTATGTAGATAAGATTCACAATTTTGTGGTATAGCTCAAGTGAAACTTTTCTCAATCTATTATTGAATTATGAGATATAGTGATCAAATAAAATACTTTTTTTCTTATGAAAAGTACTAAATAAGAAAAAAAGAAAAATACTTTATAGTCATAGGATGTCAGATGTCCAATTCTATAAAATGTCAAACTATATAAATATATATATATATATACACATTATAATTATATTGAATATATTATATAACTATAATATTGCCATAATGTTTTATTAGTTAACAAAACTGAAAGTCAAAGTAGACTACCTTCTTCTAGTCCTGGTTCTTTCACTAAATGATGCTGAGCAAGACAATTCACTTCTTTGTGCCTGCCTCAGTTTCCTCATATTCAAAATAATAACAGAACACATTATTTGGTTCCTACATGACCTTATCTTGGTGCATAACTGTATATTAGTGATTTATTTATAGTTGCCAATTTATACAAATTCTAATGTGGCTTGGTACATAAAATTTAGCATAACTACAGAGCTTACTTTCTACCAAGAAGTCTAAATTATGTTTATGGGGAACAATAGACAACGTTGATGTCAACTGCTCCTCTACTATCTTTTTTTCCAAGTAAAGGAATTAATATTTTGAAAGAATCTGTCATATAGTGCTTGTCATTGTTCCTGAGCATCCACTTTAGTAGTAATAAAACTGCTGCCTCTACTGCTGCTTCTTCTTCTTCTTCTTCTTCTTCTTCTGCTGCTGCTGCTGCTGCTGCTGTTACTATTACTACTACTACTACTACTACTACTACTACTACTACTACTACTGCTGCTGCTGCTGCTGCTGCTGCTGCTGCTGCTGCTGCTGCTGCTGCTACTACTGCTGCTGCTGCTGCTACTATGATTATTACTACTATGATTTTATACCACAATTTGAGATTTTAAATTATATATGCATGTATAGAAATATTTCATTCTAATTTGTTAATTTTTGTTTATTTGATATAACAAATATTTCTCATCTAAGCTTATTTTGCATATTTTTTCCACACAGGAACTGAATGTTCCTCTGTTTGTTTGTTTGTTTTAAATATTAGCTGATTGCTTTCTTCTTTTTAAGGATATTTGATGTTTCAAGTTAAGGTGTATCTGTAAAATTTATAATCTTTGAAAAAAATGTACATTAAAGTTGATTGAGATGTAAAATTCATTATTTCTAACCTCATCACTATGCTTCTAACTCACACCTGGATCCCACCTTCCTTACTTAGTCTCCTCTTTCCTCTGATCAGAGGGCTGAGTACCAAATTCCTTCTAACACATTCCTTTAGAGAAGGTAGAAACTGAACTTTTAGTCCACTCCATTTCTCATGTGCAACTCTGCCTGATTTCATCTCCATGAGACAAGATGCCCCTATTCTGGGTACAACTCTTCACCACTTCTTCCCCCCTTCTGACCTTATTTTATTATTGTCTTCCTCCATTAGAATTAAGTTACTTGAGGCAGAGACTGTCTTTCTTTTTTCTTATTTGTATTCCTCACCCTTTCCAAGTCTTCTTTTCTGCAAATTATTCTTCTATTAGAATCTAAGCTGCCATTTGGGATTTTCTTGCCAAGAATACTGTACATTTTACATATGAGACAACTGAGGCAAACAGTGTTAAGTGACTTATGTTAAGGGTTAAGTAATTCTCTGAGGCCATATTTGAGTTTAGGAAAATAATTTCCTGACTCCAGTCCTGTAACTCTCTTCACTGCTCCACTAACTGTCCTCTTGGCACATGGTCAACACTTAATAAATTTATATTGTATTATATTCTTGTAAATTTCTCAGCTTTCTTCAGGAACAAAAATAACTTATAAGCTTTCCGCTAAGTTTAGTTAATCTCAGTGTAGTTTCAAGGGCAGTGGATTTGGATAAGTCAATAGCCAATGGAGGTGGCTACAATGACCATTTTCCCATGGGACAGTGCCCAAAGGATCAGGGCTTTTTTCTACTTCATGATATGTAGCATGATATATATATATATATATATATATATATATATATATATATATATATATATATA
>NC_058130.1:429711294-429809357 GCF_016433145.1 Gracilinanus agilis
AGAGAGAGAGAGAGAGAGAGAGAGAGAGAGAGAGAGAGAGAGAGTACTCTCCTGTTCAGGAGCTGGTGTATAATATACTCATCTTCTTCTATATGTACTTATAGTAGAAAAGAACATTGTTTCATTGAGAACAATGTTGAACTTGCTAAGAGTTTAGAAAGACAATTTTGTCCTTGGCCGTCATATCCAGTTATCATGAAACACACCCAGCTCAGTTTTCATTAAATTTATGACAGAACATGGCAGAATTGACCATGCTTTATTGGTGTGTGTTGTATGTTAAGGGTGCCCAATATACAAAAGTCTGAGCAAATAAGTAGATGGTAGCTTAGCACACTGAGAAGAGCATTAGCTTTAGAAGCAGAACAAATGGAACTGAGTTTAGTTAATCAATTAAACAACAAGCATTTTTTAAATGACTACCAGGTATCAGGCCCTATGCTAAATGCTGGAAATACAAAGACAAAAATGAAAGTGTCCTCCCTGTCTCAAATTAGCTTGCCTTTTATTGTGGAGATAGCATATATGTATAAAGTATATATATATATCTTGCTTATTAACTATGTGATTTTGAGCATGACATAGAAAGATCCCTGGTCTTAAAGTCAGAGAACCTCAGACTGGATCCTGGTTCTACCTCTTATTACCTTTGAAGCATTCAACAAATCAATTAACCTCCCTTCATCTCAGTTTCTTCAACTATACATGACAGAGATTTCACTTGATACCCTCAAAGTTGACTTCTAGCTCTAAATCTGTGATTGGTAACATATGCAGTCCCAATCCTCATATATACAATGAGGTTTAGACTAAATTGACATTAAGGGGTCTTATAGCTCTAACCTACTCGGATTTTAGATTAATTAAGGAATGATGACATATTAAAAAATTATTCTTCGCCTTACTTAAGAATTAACCAATGAGTTCTTTCATGTAGTTACTTCCTTTAGTGCTTTTGAGATTAGATTCGCTAACAAAAATTCAATTAATCCTTAACTTCTCAGGAAGACATTGGCGATGTAAATTGGCATTTACCTGTGTATTAGTGAGTAAAGGGCACCAAATGTTGCCCATAGCAATTGTACAAGGCAACAGCGCTCAGAAAGATTGATTCTCCAGAGACCTAAAACTTAGCATTAGCCAAAGGGTTTGAAGAAAATCATTGTCTTGTTCTAACTTGTGGTATCTGGGAATTTTGCAACCCACAAAACCAACCTTCCTATGCAACATCAAAACTAGGAATAAGTAAGGGTCCTTTATGAGGCATGCTTTAAGTTTTATACATCATCAGTTAACCCTTTTTCTCAAAAGTATCTTCCATTAACTTGCCTCCTCTTTTGCATGTGTAGCATTTTGATCTGTGATGGATCTCTCCTGACTCTCTGGCATATTCAGGGAGGGGAGTGGGGCACAGGTGAGTAGTGACATCTGCACTTTGCATTTTAGTTTACAACCTCTTTAATTATAACCAGTCTCTAAAGTACTACACAATGCTCTTAAATATAGCTGACCCTCTTTATTTAATTTCATTCCCTGTTAGTGTTTGGAGACTATCCAGAAAAGCACTTCAGTAAATTCAATAAAGTTCATACTATAATTAATATAAAACTCAATAACAATGGGCAACTACCCCTTTCTAGAGAACATCATAATTTGGCTGGAGGCATAAATATTTCAGGGAATTAAATAATAGAAATTAGATAGACTGAATGAAAGGTTTTTTTTTTTTATTTAGTATAATTAGTCAGCTTTAAATGATGCAGAGTGTCTAACCAAGTACCCCATGTATGCCGGCCTGAGGCTTTGCCATGGTAAGGTTACATTGCAAGGATATGGATTTTGCAGGGATAAATTGCTGATTTTCCTCTTCTTCAGTCACAACAAATTGAATTAATGTAAGCTTTTACTTTGAGATCTGTTCTAATGTTCAGTTTTTATGCATGCTGTAATTTTGAGCTTACTAAAGACGCAGTACCCCATATTATGGACTTCTTTCTTGGTTGTTGTATCACTTTAACTCATGATTCTAGATATAACATACATTTAAAAAAAACAAACTAAAAACAACTTACAAATGTGAAATTTGTTTGATTTGAGCAATCACTATTAAAGGTTAATAGACAAGGATGGTAAATAAAGCTTAAAGAAATTACTTCAATGGGAATAGAGAAATACTCTATATTTAAGTGAATTATTCTTTATTTATTCTAGACACATTTAAACACTATACAATACATTAATTTCCATACTCTACCTCATAATGACCTCCTTACACAGAGGAAGCTCTAAACTGAAGGAGGAAATCTATGTTGTGCGCGGGAAAACAAACTCCTTACCATCAGCTTGTTTTCAAGATGCTGCCAATGTTATTATTTCATTAATAATACATTTTTGGTTGTCAAAACTGATCAGCATTGTAGCTCTTTGCTAGAAACTGTTTATTATAAATCACTTTGCGACAATGCATTATTTTACAGAGAACTGGAAACAGAACCATTCACTGTCAACTGGAATTAGCAGTCAGGAAACTATAGTCTTTCAGGGAGGGAAATAGGTAAATTAGCATATGGAAATCTGCTTTAAAATATCAGCATGTACTTGTTGACATAAGAAAATGAACAATGTGTATTCAGGCAGAGAGATTAAAGTTACTTGAAACATTTCCTAATTGTTCTTGGTGGCTAATAAGAAAGTAATGTTTAAGTAATGTCAACTTTTTTTAAAAAACTCAGTTGGGGTTTGTACCACATGTAAAATAGATATTTTATGAAAAACTCTCACAAGAGATCAAAATTGTTTAAATCAGACCATAACATTGTAACGATATGTTAATCCTATTCTCAGACCTTTTAAAATCCTATTGTCTACTAGTTACAATAAGATTTCAATTTACACATTATGTTTATTTATGGTGAATAGAGGGGAGACATTTCATGAGAGAGATCCCCACTGCTAGAACAGATGGGCATCATCTCAGCCCTGTTAAACAGAGCTGTGCAGAACATTTTAAGCATGAAGCAAAACTGGTAAAATGAGATTTTTTCAGGATTTCTGGTGGTTTGATGAGTTTAAAATTTTCTTTTCTCATTGGGAAAAGGAGCAAAAGGATTCATATTCTCAATAATTAGAAAAATGTTATTTAAGAAATAGACATAACTCCTTTGTCGGAACAAAGTGGGAAAATGTAAGAATGAAAGATTTAATACAGTAAGTATACATTTCTTTATATAGATCTATATTTTAAATCTTGGGATAATAGATTTGGAAGAGACTTCAGAAGTTAGCTAGTTGAATTCCTCTCATTTTACAGGGGAGGAAACTGAGAACCAGAGTAGATAAATGACAACTAAGCTCGCACAGTTACTAAGTACTATAGAATTGGAATTGGAACCCACTTACTCTACAGTCTCTTCTGAGTATAATACTTCTTTAGTTCATTTCACATTTCTCAGAAGAAAATACTAAGTAAGTTTGCAACTTTCTTTTCTGAAGACTTGATTCTTATCCACTCTAAAAAAACAAAAACAAAAACAAAAACAAAAACAAAACACCCTTAACTTCTATTTTAGAATCAAGGCTATGTATTGGATCCAAGGTAGAAGAGCAGTAAGAGCCAGGCAATGGGGGTCAAATGACTTGCTCAAAGACAAACAGCTAGGAAGTGTCTGAGGCTAGATTTGAACCTATGTCTATCCATGTCTCTAGGCCTGGCTCTCAATCCACTGAGCCACCCAGATGCCCCTTCTGTCCACTCTTAAAATTGCCCTGAAGACTGAGAGGTCAAATACTTGAGGAGCATAAGTGATACCCAGGTGGTATATAAATCAGAGCTGAGATTTCTTCATATTCTTTCCTACTTTCTTAGATATTATGGAACCAATACTTTGCTAAATAGCTAATATATTATATATATATATATATATATATAATGTATACATTACTATTTTTGAATGAGTAATGAAATAACCAACCACCTTCCTGACTTTATTCGATCAAGAGAGATTGGTTCCTAGTCTACATTAACAATCAAGTATATTCACATCTTTTCCAACATGGGAAAAGAAGGCACAAAATTATTAAAACAGGTAGAAACACTAATCCTATGGGTTCTATTATAGTTAGGGCTTATATTTAAACTTTATAATTCTCTTGTTACTTTGAGCTTCCCAGTTGGAAAAGCAAATAAATTTATCTAGCCAATGTCATAGATGGACCCAAGCCTCTGGAAACTTCTATAAATCACTTTTGTGAAAAGTCTAATTAGCTTTCTTTCCTTTCTCCAATAATACTCCTTCTCCATACACATGTACCCTGCTATGCATTTGCAAATTTTGCCAAATCTTAGCAAGTAAAATATACATAAAAATTCAATGCCATACCTCCTTAGTTTTGATATTTGCAAAACCAGCAAATTGAACTATTGTAAATATATATGTGTGTATGCCTATATGAATATCTAAGATGCATATATAAATATATAGTAATATAATATATAGGATATATGTTCCATTTCCCTTTCATATCTATATATGAAAATATTGAGGGAAACAGCTCTAGCTGGGAAATGTAAGATGTATACCATAGACATATATGTATAAAATTCAAGGATGTATTTTTTTTAATTGCTTAGGTTTGTCAAATTCTAAGGACAGTAATATTATGGAAATTAATTCAAATAAACAAAAAATTCAATTAATGATAAAATCATGAGGTTCTCTCAGCAAATAAGTTAGCTAATGATTTGATTTAATTCAACAAACATTTCTTAACAGATTGCCATGTATAAGCTGTAGTTCTAGGTACCAAATTATTTTCTTGGAATATAGGCATTATCCGATTAATTTATTTAACATTATCTATCTTCTCTGGGTGTATGTCTCTCTCTCTGTCTCTCTGTCTTTGTCTGTGTGTTTCTCCCCTTCCTCATATAGCTCTTGTGATGATAGAAACACTCCCTAAGTTTGTCCTACCCCACACCCAATATTTTGCTTGCTTACAGAACTGGACTTAGAGGCAAAGTGTGGGATGGAGCGCTCTCTCTCTCTCTCTCTCTCTCTCTCTCTCTCTCTCTCTCTCTCTCGGTACTCAAGGCTTTGTGGGATATATGGCTTGGCGGGCTTGGGACTTTGGCTTAGATATTTTCTTTCCCATTTTCCCTTTTCATATCTCTCCAATTTTATTAAATTACATTGTTAAAAGCTACTAATGGACACTTGACTTGAGAGTTGATTTTATAACAGTGACCACAATATTTTATTAATATTACATTTAATAAATTTTATTTTCATTTATTATACTCTGTAGTTCTTTTAATACATTAACCCATTTGTTAGTTTTCTGCATACTTTTGTTCATCTATTATGAAATTCATTTGAATGGTACATTGTCAGAAATTTCACTTATAAATATAGAAATAATAAAGGGGTTAAAGAGATAAGTTGCCTTGCTAATAATATATCATTTATGCCAGAAAAATGTGGAATATAAATCTGGAGTCATTGGGGAAAAAAGAAAAAGTAAGAAAAGAAAGAGTTGGGATCAGGAAAGAAAAGACCTGTTTCTTTCTGAAGTTTTTTAATATTAATCATTAATGGACACAGAACATTTTAGAATATCAAGAAACATTTATTTAACTATTAATACTTTAAATGTAGTATCCTTGTTCAGAGATCAACACATAGACAGACTTATTAGAGGAGCTGAATTAGATAAGTCTTGACATTCTTGCTAAAAAAATGAAATTAGAAGGAAAAAAGTTGCAGTTAAATGGAAGAATTATTCTGAGCAAAAAGAAGAGATGGTTGAATTGGACTAGGTCATGCGTTCCAAGACAGTGAAAAACATCATTTCATAGGACGGTTGTCCATTTCAAATTCCCCTTTCCATGACAAGCATCTCTAAAAAAGAAAGAAGACTCCATGAGGCTATAATTACACTATATGTATCAACACGTCTTATAAAAAATGAGACAGAAAAACTCAATAACAATTACACATATGTATATATACACATATGTATATATATGTGTGTATGTATGTATATATATATATGTATATATATATATATATAGTTAAGAGATATGTGTGTATATACCTCAACAATCCGTGACTTCAATTAAAAGATAGTAAGGAAAGAGAGGAGAATAGATTATGTTTCAAAATACGGCTTAGGAATAAGAAATGAAAAAAAGAGGGGGACGGCTGGGTGGCTCAGTGGATTGAGAGGCAGGTCCAGAGATGAGAGGTTCTAGGTTCAAATCTGGTCTCAGACACTTCCTAGCTATGTGACCCTGGGCAAGTCACATAACCCCCATTGCCTAGCCCTAACTGCTCTTCTGCCTTGGTATCCAAGATGAAAGGTAATGGTTTAAAAAAAATGAAAAAAAGATCAAAGACTAGTAGAGTGCAAAGAAACTTTTCACATGAAGATTACGAATACTTTCTTCATGAAAAGAGATCATAGATACTAGACATGGTGAACAACCAATAATATTGCAAAAGTAAAATTGCTTATATTTTCAGAGACAGGAAATTACTTGTAAACATTTCCTAATCAACTGGCTATATAGTCATTCCATCTATTTGTTACAACAAAGAAAAGAACCAATATCAAATTATATAAAGGAATAAAAATGAGAAGATATTCCATGCAACTGAAAGAATTCCAACCTGACCTACTGATGCAGAAAATGAGGAAAAGATAAAAAGAACAGATGTTGACATGGACAATTGCCATTTTCTAAGGTGTTTAAATGATGTAAATAAATTATCCTATGAAGAGACTCAAAGTATGCTTAGGTAACAAACATTTGATCACCACCATGTGAGGAGATATGGCAGTAAAGACAAGACTTGGTTAGGTTAGAAAGTTAAAAGAAAATCTTTAGAAATACATTATAATAGGAAAACTTGAGTAGTTACCATCTCATCAACTAGGAAAACATAGTGATAGAAAACGTTTCCAAAATGATGAGATAGTAAATTAAGCCAAGTCATTAATGAGATGTAACTGGAAGAAGGATAATAAAGAGATTCAAAGTAGGGAAGGTCAATCAAGATTACTGTTACAAACAAGAATGATAGTTCAACCACAATATTGGGATTCTCCCATCAGAATCTCTAATTTGTTGCTTTAGGAAAAATATAAGTGTCAATGAATAATAGAAATATGGGAAAATAACCATATTAGACAAAATAGACAAAGAGCTCATCTATGGGGAGAAAATTATAATTTTATTGATATCAAGGTAGAGATTCTCATAATTTCCTGAAAGAGAAGAGAATATTAAATGTTCTGAGGAAGCATGAACCTAAGCATTTTCCTTCCTCCCTCACCCCTCAAAAAAGATAAAGAAAATATTAATGACTATTAACCTAGATGTCTATATATCTCTTTGAAATCTTTATGAGATTAATCTAAATATGTGTAAAGGAGTGAAAGGATAAGATACTTGGAACTAGAAAGGATTACAGAGGCCAACTAATCCAACATTTCACTTCAATAATAAGGAAATGAAACCCAGAGAAATTAAATGACTTTCTAGAAGTCACTTAGGCAGTGAAATGGAAATTTAACTCAGGCATTCTACTTTTACTCTACACCAAGCAGGCTTTTCTCTCCCCTTTCAAAAAATATATGTTAGCAGACCATATCTTTTAAAAATCACACAATTCAGTGGAGTTTGTTAACCACAAAAAAAGCATTTGATTCTGTTGGATAGACTTTGCTGACAAATATTACATTAGGCCTTGAAATGAGTAGTAGAAAAGGCTATGATTTAGAAAATTACACAAGATTTTTTTAAATAAATCTAAATTTCTCCTTAAAACTAAAATCCATCTATTTAACACTACTCTTCTTCAGATCATGCCTTAGAGCTCCGATGTATGCAATGCCATAGCCTTTAAAGAACTAATGAGAGAGGTAGTAATCTGTAGCATTTTACATAGGAATAAAAAGTTCACAAGAACTTTATATAAAATATTCTTGAGAAATGTATAATTTGAAAAAAGATGTCATGCAGTGGAAGTGATAGATGGACATCCACGGTCTCTGTGCTGATCCACTGATACCCTTGCAACATGAACTCTAGAGAAAAAAAGGAAACTTATTATAATTGGTGGGATTTCTATTGCTGTTCCACTTTTCTTTTTGGAAAAGAACCAGTGACATCACTGGTTGATATATTGACTTGTGCATGAATTGAATTTAAGCAAGGCAGAGTCATCCAAGTCCAATAGTGAGACAAATGTCAGAACAACTGGAGGTGGCCTGGGATGCAATGAATGACCCCAGCATTTGACCAAAGCTCTAAGTGCTCCACAGTGCCTCTTCCACTGCTTTCATGGCTCTTGAAATAAATTGCCCTCATCCACCCATTCTACCAGGGGAAATCTTCACATGCTTGGAGTAGACATCTCTCTAATTCATCCATAGGTTTAAGGCCTTTTGGTTACCCTCCATCTAGTTTAGCATGCTTAAGGAGATAGGTTTTATCAGCATATGGCTGCTGCATGTGCTGTAGCTTCTTAGGGAACTGAAGAGAGATGGACACCAAAGGTGGATACAAAGCACTAAGAAAGGCTCAGCGAGTCCTCCCTCCAGAGACACCAGAGCTCCCTGAATTCCGTATACACTGCTATTAAAGACAGATGGAGGGAAAAGGTCAAAAGTAACATGGCATGAGAAGGCATGAATGGAAGGGAGAATACACATATGTTAGACAACAGATCCAACTAAGTATCCACTAAGTCTATAATGACCCAGTGAGTCTTGTGTTACAAAATGGGAGATAAAAGGATTAAAATGAATTCTCAAGTTGACTGAAAGTCATTTATTCTAAAATGTAAAAGTCAACAAGGATAAAGGAACAGTGTTCTTATTGTGATAGGGAGAAGGTAAGCGAACAAGAGAGGTTTGGTGCCTCTGGGAGTTTGGGGTAGGGAGGCAGGACGATGGAAGAGGGAGCAAGAGCAGAAGAGGAAGGAGAGGACGTGGAGACCGACTTTATAGAATATATTCGCTTTCCACTGGAGCAGAGAGGAGCTAAATGAAAAGGTCTTTTGTCATAGTGGTTGGGAATACACATGTTATATAATGAATCTGTGATAACTGGCTTTTGCATTGAGACTCAATAGGTTACATAAAGGTATTGATGTTTTTAGTTATAACATAGATTTTGATATAGTCTATCATTTATCCAATTATGCAGCATGGTGTAGTTGAGAGCTGGCCAGGCAGAGTTGGTTCAAGTCTAGCCTCTGAATCATAGTGGCTCTATGACTTGGGACCAGTCCCTTAATCCCTTTGTGCCCTATCTACCACTCTAAGCTCCTAAATTACAGAGAAAGGGCTAACTTACATTGTTAGAAGAAATTTCATTACCTGGGAGGTTTTTATACTTAAATGCATATCTAGTGTCTATAACCATATGTAAGTGTCCAGAGAGAAGGGAATCTCAATAATACCATCTTCTAATCACAATCATTGTATTTACTTAGATAATCACTCCTCAGTTTCTAACAATTTGGTCAACAAGAATATATCAGGGGGCAGCGGGGTAGCTCAGTGGATTGAGAGTCAGGCCTAGAGACAGGAGGTCCTAGGTTCAAATCCAGCCTCAGACACTTCCCAGCTGTGTGACCCTGGGCAAGTCACTTGACCCCCATTGCCCACCCTTACCACTCTTCCATCTAGGAGCCAATACAAAGAAGTTAAGGGTTTTAAAAAAAAAGAATATATCAGTGCTTGCTGTGAACCAGGCTCCAAATTAAGCTCAAGGGAGAAAAATAAAGGCAAAAATATGGTCCCTGCCACAAAGGAGCTTATTTTCTAATGGGAGAGACACCATGCAAATAATTATATTTTAAGATATATAGAATGTAAATGTTATTGTTCTTCCTTAATTTTCATAGAGAACCAATGACATCACAAGGTGATAACTTGCTAGTGAAATGGACTTAAGCAAGCAGCATTGCGCAGCATTGATCTCACTCTCTCTTACATCCAAGTCCAGTGGCAAAACAAGTCAGGATAAGTGATGACAGTCCAGCACGCAGTGAAAGACCCTGGCATATTTGATGTCTGACCAGGCTCTAAGCACTCTAAAGGGCCAGCTTTAGCTGCCTTCATGGCAATTAGGACAAATTGTTCTCTTCTGCCCATCCTGCTGAGGAGAAGCCTTTGTATGTTGAGGTTAGACATCTTCCTCAATGTAAATGTAAGTTAAGATAGAGAGAAAACACTGGTGAGGGGTGGAAAGGTCTCTTACAGAAGATTGGAGTTGATCTGATTCTTGATGGAATTCAAAGAGTTCAGGAGATAGAGGTTGAGAGAATTAGTTCCAGGTATGTGGCATAGCCAGAAAAAAGGCAATGAGTTGGGAGATGTAGTTTCATGTGACAGGAATAGCAAGTAGGCCTGTCTACCTGGATCAAAGAGTATTTGGAGGGGAATATAGTACAAGAGGACTGGAAAAATAGTAAGAGGTCAGGTTTTGAAGGGTCTAAAAGCCAAATAGGACTTATATTTGAGCCAAATAGAAATGGAGACCCATTGGAGTTTATTGAACAAGGAGTTGACTTGGTCAGAGCAGAACTTCAGAAAGATTTCTTTGGTGGCTAAATATAGGTTGGAATGGAATGGGGAAAATTTTGAGTTAGGGAGATGAAACAGATCTCTCAACAAGACAATAGTCTAGGTTTGAAGTGATGAAGCCAGTATGATGGTTCTGTGCCCATTCTTCTGTCACTTATTTCAGGAAAATAGTAGACAAACATACTTAGAGGTCAGTTTGTTTGCTGATGTCCTTTGCATAAGGTGAACAGAAGTTACCAAGGTTAAGTGTGGCTTCATGGCCTCTTTCAGCAGTCTGGCACAATTATTTTCTTCCAGTCTCTCAAAATGGCATGAGCAAAGAGAAAGAAATGATGGACCAAAAAAAATCAAAGAAAGCATGGGGGATGTATGGAAGTTGAGAGTTGGTATGTCACTAGATGCTCATGTTAAAAAAAAATATGTAGGTTTAAAGAAATGTGAGCTCAAGATGAACCTACAATATAATGTGGCAACCAAAAGAACTAATCTAATTTTATACTAAATTGGCAAATTTAGCATCCAGAGCAAAAAAGATGGCCTGCAGATGGCCTGCAGAAGTATGCACAATTTTGGGCAGCTCTGTTGGAAGGGACGCTGACAAGCAAGAGTATATACAGAATATGACCAAAAGAATAAGGAAGCATGAAACTGCCATATGAGAATGAGGAATTAGGAATGCATATTCTGGACAAGAGAAGACTTTGGGGAGATGTGATTAATACTTAAGAGAATTTTGAAGGAGTTTTATGTGAAAAAGAGATTAGACTTATTTGGCTTCATCCTAGAAGGCACAGCTTGATCCAGTGGTTAGAAGTGAATGGAGGCAAGATTTTGCTTTATGTAAGGAAACATTTTCAAGTAATTAGGTCTAAATAAAAATAGAATGGACTAACTTGGAGAATAGTGATCTTCAGATCACTGCAGGTCTTCAAGCAGAATCTGGACAATTATATTTTAAGGATCATAGAAACAGGATTTGTGCTGTTAGTATTATTTGGAGTGGAATTATTTCTGGAGTTCCTTCCAACTCTGCAATTCTGTGAGATTCTTAAGAGTTGAAACCTTGACTTCTCACACTGGAAGATACACTGCCCCTCCAACAAGGCCCCTCTTCTTTTTGGTGATTTCCTTCCAGAATCCATAAGCATTTATTAAGCATCTACTGTCTGCCAAGGACTGGGAATATAAATAAAATAGCCCTCTACAGGGCAGCTGAGTGGCTCAGTGGATTGAGAGCCAGGCCTAGAGACTGGAGGTCCTAGGTTCAAGTCCGGCCTCAGACACTTCTAGCTGTGTGACCTTGGGCAAGTCACTTGACCCCTACCGCCCACCCTTACCACTCCAGGGCCAAGGACTGTCCCTAGCCCGGATGAAAAAAAAAGGAGGAGGGTTGGGTGTGGGCTAGCAACCCCACCCTGTAAAAACTACAACTGCTAAAGAAACTGCAACTTAAAGTAGGGGCAGCTGGGCTAGCTCAGTGGATTGAGAGCCAGGCCTAGAGACGAAAGGTCCTAGGTTCAAGTCCGGGCTCAGACACTTCCCAGCTGGGTGACCCTGAGCGACTGTGTCCCATTGCCTACTGGTTGTGGCCCTATGCTCCTAGAATGGAGTCCCAGGATTTAAAAAAAAAAAAAAAAGTCCTCTACAACCTAATTGAGGAAGATAACCCAAAAAAGGAAGTTTTAATGGGAAAGGAAAGATACCAGGAGGTACCTGGTGCAGGGACATTTTTTCCATGGAGTTCAAACCAAGCAGAGCAGCAAATGGAAGGTCATGTAATCAAAATGGAATATGATAAACCATATTTATTACAAAAGTTTCTTCTACTTAGGGAAGGAGTCTTTCACACTGGAGGCTTTAATTTCTGTTACAATAAAAACAAATCATAAGAGTAAAAATAAGAGAAACAGCAAGAGGAGTGAGGAAGAGAACACAGATCACAAAATATCAGAAATTATTATTAAAACTGTATCTACATATAATTAAGAACATTTAATAATAGTTACATATATTTGATCTAACAGCCTCAATTATGCAGGTAGAAATATTTTAATTAAATTTTATTTTTTTCAATTAACAATCTACCTTCTTTCCTCCCCATCTCTTTCCCACCTTCACCTACCAAAAAAATGAAAAAAAAAACCCTTGTAACAAATATACATAATTGAACAAAACTAATTCAATGTCTAAATACCAATTACAGAGAGAAATTTAAACATTAGTAGTATCTAGACCACAAAGATATCAAAGCTATCAAAATAAGGCATTGACTGAAGAAAACAAAAGCAAACAGGAAAGCTTCACATAAATAAAATTTAAACATTATTGGTTATTCTGCTGCCCTTTTTAGTTTTTATTTATTTAGTTTCTATTCCAACATGGGGTATTCCCGTAGGACTCTGGTGTGAGGGCTTGCTAAGCACTTTTCAGGGCTGCCCTTCCACCTTTTGTGTCCACCAAATATCCAACTCTTACTCATGGTTCGCAGTAAAACCTTCTCAGCAGATGGGCTAAGCCAGGTTAAGGGTAACCTAACAGATGGATGGGTGACTGATAGACCTCAAAACTGTCAATTATTTAGGGAGATGTCTTCCCAAACATGTAAAGACTTCCCCTGGTGGAATGGGTGGAAGGGAACAATTTGTTCCAATGTCCACAAAGATGCCTGAATCCTGCACTGTGGAGCTCTTAGAACTTAGTCAGACATCAAAAATGCCAAGTCATCTATTGAATTCTGGGCCATCCCAGTCATCCTGATTTTCATCATGCCACTGGACTTCAAATACTGGAAGACAGAGTGAGTCTGCCGACTTTGTGCAACTATGCTTCATTTAATCTAAAATCGTAAGCAAGTAAAAATATCACCCATAATGTCATTGGTCCTCAAAGAAAAATGGAATAATAACGACTCCATCAGTTATATGATTTATATCTTATTTAATATGGTATTTTGGATTTTTATATTATTGTATAAACTTTAAAAAGAGAGGATTGGTCTAGGTTTTTTCTTACATCCCCTCTTCCTACAGATCCATGATCCACAGTTCTCTTCACCTGACAGCAATCCTATATTCTCAAGAGCAAAAAACTCAGGAATGCTTTATGATGGAATCAATCATGAATTTGTGAGTAAGAATGCATTTCTAGGTTGGCATAATTTTGTTAGTGCATAGTGGATACTAAGTCTTCATGGATTCATTGAATCCTAGATTTAGATTTGGAAGGGTCCTTAAAGGTCATCTACTTCAAACCATTCTTTTTTTTTTTTTTTAATAAATGAAACAATTTTTTAAACCCTCACCTTCCATCTTAGAATCAATACTGTATATTGGTTCCAAGGCAGAAGATTGGTAAGGGCAAGGCAATGAGGGTTAAGTGACTTGCCCAGAGTCACAGAGCTAGGAAGTGTCTGAGGCCAGATTTGAACCCACGACTTCCCATCTCTAGCCCTGGCTCTCAATCCACAGAGCCACCCAAGCTTCCCCAAACCATTCATTTTATAAGAGGAAACTTTAACAAAGAAATGAAGCAACTTGCCCAGACGCACACAGCTAAAAATTAACTGAGAAAGTATAGAAATCAATTATTTTTTACTCCAAGTACAGCAGTCCATCCACCATGCCTTGCTGTAATCATCCTGCATAATATTTGTTAGTGTTTAATTTGAAACTACAATTTAAATACCATGAGTAATTTATTTCTCATAACACCATATATATTTTTTTACATTAAGTGCTTAATAAGTACTTGTTAAATTGAATTAGAATTCCTCAGTAGCTTTGAATTGCTATCTCCATACATACCCGCTCTGTCACACAGCCTTCCTTGGATTGTCAAGTTTCCCAATGGACAGTAACATCTCTCCTTTTCCTGCCTATTCTGCCCATATATTTCACTGTTACACTCTCACTCATATACTGTCCAGGAGTTAGGAAAATATTCTTCCTCTGAAAAAAAAATGAGGAAATTTTGCCTAAAAGTTTCCTTAGAGGCCACAACTACTCAAGAAGATAAAACCAGAAAATAGAAATTAATAGGTATTACAAACTATACTAGTTATATAACATTTAAAGTTTCCTATGTACAAAGTAGATATAGAAGATGAAACGAATATAGTACATGACTTTTGATTTGTAGTTTAGATATGTTTATAGCTTGCCACATGTGTAAATGGGCTACCATATATAAGGGAAATAAGAGCTCTTACTTGCAAGGAAGTGACCTGAATGCATTGGAAAAGTTCTCACATATAAAGGAACTTGGTAAAAGTCCAGACTATAATATACCTATACGTATTAAAGAGATGCTTGTGTATAATAATAGGAATTACAATAATAATAATTGTCCTGAGTTTAATAATAGTGTGTGAAGAAAGTCACACTTGTAAGAGGATGGGATGGAGATATCAATTAAATGAAACTAGAGTTAATGCCAGAAGTATGCACAGTTAGTTGACCTTCTGGAGAAAATCCAAAACCAAATGGACTCAGTGTCAGTTTTCTACTGCAGCATCATTTTCCCAGCCCTCGTCCCACCTAAATTCTTTATTTCCATGACTTGCTTTAGCTTTCAGGTCCACTAAGTCTTTTTATTGTTTTTGTTCCAGCATCTCACTTGTGTTCCATTCTTTGTGACCCCATTCGGGGTTTTCTTGGCAAAAATACTGGAATGGCTCACCATTTCCATGTCCAGCTCATTTCACAGATGAAGGAACTGAGGTAAAGAGGGTTATGTGACTTGTTCAGAGTCACATAGCTAGTATCAGAGGATGGTTTTGAGCTTAAAAAAATGAGTCTTCCTGATACCAGGTGTGGGACTCTAACTGCTATGGTACTGAGTACCCCCCTCCACTAAGTCCACATTTGTTCTTATTAAGTCTAGGTGGTAATGATGGCATATGAGGTCTACTTCTATCCCCTGGAGAATCAGTGATATCTTCACACTATGAGTTTCCACTAAAGGGTAGCAATGATTCCTGCCTCTTGAAAGGCAAAATATCTCTTCTCTTCCAGTTTTGCTTCAGTTGCCATCATTAAATACGTTGTTCAGTGAAAGTGGTCACTAATTTCTAAAAAACAAATAAAATGGAATTAGTGAAAACATTGAAAAATTAGAGAACCAAAACTTATACTCAGTCACTTTTTATGAGCAGTGGGCAATGCCTAGCTCTGTCTCTGTCTCTCTGCCTCTCTGTCTTTGTGTATCAGTGTCTCCCCTCCCTTCCCCTTCTTTCCCATCCTTCCTCTTCCTTCCCTTTTTCTCCCCTTCCCTCTCCTCTCCTCTCCATTCCCATTTTCTCCTTTCCTCTCCTCTCTTCTTTTTCTTTCTTTTTCCTTCTGCATGTATTTCTGTCTCCTTTCCCACTCCATTGGACACAAGGAAAATAGTAAATAATCATCCTTATAAATAGGGAAAAGGAGTTTTTATTTAAGCTCCTTGTAATGATCTGAGACAGAGGGAGGGAAGCAAAAGGCTTATTATGCTCTGCTCTTCTTTCTTAGCCAATACACCCATGAAATCTCATCAATGGCTTGACCATTAGCTCTAGGTTGACATTTTGTACAATGTAGGGCAGGAGGAAAAGAAACAGGGAACATCAATTTGATGCCTAAAAACTTTTACCTTATAGATTGCATTTTTGTACTCTGTATATATCTTCTGTAGACCTGTATGTTGTCTCCCCTATTTCTCTATATATTCCTTAAGAGCAAGCACTGCATGTGCATGTGTGTGTATCTGTTAATGTTTTTTTTTAATCTTTCTTTGTATTCCTAGCACAGTACAGTTCCTACTACATAGTAAATGCTTGTGGACTGAATGATCACCATCTTTTTTCTTTTCTTTGCATTTCTCAACTAAAAGAGATTCTCAGTATCCCAATTCTTCCCAGCATTCTTAATGCCAAGGTCAGTGCCACACAAGGACTTTGTGATCTCTAGGCAAAAGTCTGCTTGGTTTCCATAGTTACTTTCAGCATCCTGAGTATCTTGGGCAAAACTTGCTAAAACAGCAAGCTATACTGCATTAGCAACTTCTTCAATTACTGGTGAGTAGGCACAAAATGTCAATATTTGGCCTCATCCAGTAATGATGTAGAGAGAAAACAGGATCTGGGACTGTCTCTCTCTTGTCTATACTGACCATATTTTTCAGTGACATGGTAATTTTCCTAGTTTATGTGGTTGAGACTCCCTAACATACCTATTATAGATTTTGAGTGAAAATTGATTTGAGAGACTTCTTTAAGAAGAAGAAAAGACCTCTAAGAATTCAAAGATAGCAGGAATAATGCTAATATTTCTATAGTACTTAAAAATTCAAAAAGAGGTTTAGATTTGTTGCCTTTTTTGAAACTCATAAGAATCTGATTATATCAGCATTCTTATGTTTTTATAAATGAGCAAATGAGAAAGAGAATTTAAAAGATCTGCTCAAGTCACATTGCAAGTAGTGATCGAGATAGGATTTGAGACCATATCACCATGACTCCAAAACCTTCTATCCATTGTACCATGCATGGAGGAGTAATATTCTCTTTTCCCTATTATTACCTATGAACATCTAGGTTCAAGTCAAGGGTTTAGCTTATCTGTGGGAGAGCTCTTCTAGAATGACAAGTTGAGTCCCACTCAGCCTGGGGGAATATATATATATATATATATATATATATGCTTATAATAGACAGAGACAGAGAGATACAGAGAAAGAGATAGAGGTAGAGAGATGGAGACAGAGACAGAAAGAGGGAGACATATTGAGAGAGACTGAGAGAAGCAGAGAGAGAAAAAAGAGAGAGACAAAAGAAGCTGAGAAGAAATAGAGACATGTATGTATATATGTATGTGTATATATATATATGCATGTGTGTATTTTTTGTATGTATGTGTACATGTGCATATATGACCTGCTAAAAACTAAATAAATATTTATAGTCATAGGATGAGACAGGCACTAAAAAAAAGTGAAATATAAAGCAGCAATTAGTTGCCAAAGTTGTTAAATCAAACTTTAGAGTCCCAAAACACTATGGACACTACTTTTAAATGTGGGACATGACAATTCCTAGGTCCTAAAGGAAGATGGGTTAGAATTGCCTGAAATTTTTCTATATATTATTTCTAAAATCATCTTGCTTCTCAAGGTGGTGTACCTCAAACTTTTTAAACATGTCTCAGGAACACACTCAAGTACCTTCCATTCTTCCTTTCCTTCTATTTCTTCCACTTCAAACTAAACACCCACAAATGTGAAAGGTATGGAGTTCTAAATTCAAAGAAACATAAGTAGCAAGATAAAAAGGAAAGAATAATGCTCACATTGTGTACATATATAATGCAATGAATTATTTCTTTATCTTTGCCAATCCACTTATTCAAAACTGTGTTAGCATTTTTCCAATAATAGTAAAATCTTTGAGTGATTGACCATGTACAATGCACTAAAGCTGAAATCAAATTATGGCATATCTATGGTGCTTAGGTGTGCTTATCCTATATTCTTATTATAGCACCAAAGATCTTTTGTAGAATAATTAGATTGACAGTGTCCACAACCTCAATGGAAGTCAGTTTTATCTCATAGGAAAAGTGCTTATATATTAAAGATAATCCCCAAGTGTGCATTTATATAATTTTAAAGAGTTATAGCTCCAGATTTTGATGACTCTAATCATTCTCTCCACTATCCATGTTCTATGGCACATAGGACTAGTTTACTTTTTTTTTTTTTTTTAATCCTTACCTTTTGCTTGGGTAGAAGAGTGATAAGGGCTAGACAACTAGAGTTAAGTGACTTAAGCAGGGTCACACAGTTAGGAAATGCCTGAGGCTAGATTTGAACCCAGGAGATAAGGTTTTTTAAAAGATCAGCACTTAAAAACAAAACAAGGCAGGGTTTCTGAAGGCATCATCTCTGATATTCCTTGGGATCAGGTCAGTATCCCCAAAGTTCATTTGTAGAATGAAATATAGTAAATACATTATCATTTCAATCTCATTAAATTCCATCTAAGCTAAGAAATACTATGTGGAAATAAAGTCCACTAGTCATCTGTCTGTTCACTTCAGGAGTTGAAAATGTGGCAGTGAGGATGTCCAATGAATGGCAAGTTTATAATTCATACAATCCAAAAATCAGCCATGCATCTGATTGTACAGAATTGTGTTTAAGGTGGCTTCATTTTAGATTTTGTTTGTTGTTTCTTCTTAAAATAGTAGCTGTAGACTTATTTCCACAGGTAGAAGTTACAGAATAAGATCCTAGCAGGATGGTATTAAAGAGAAAAAAAAAATAAAAGCAATAGACAGATTCAGAAGTACTGTAACAAGCAGCATGATCTTGTGCAATCAGCTTAAGTTTTCTGTGTCTCAGAATTCTCATTCTAACGTTTTGTGATTCTCTGATTCATTATCAAAAGGAAAATGAGAAGAGGTTGAAATACTTTGTGACAATATGAGAATTGTATAAATATCCTAGGAGCTTGAACAATGACCTTTTAGTCTTGAGGGTTCTAGAGTCAGGTCCTTCATTCAGGTAGTCCTATCTACCAAGTGGGTGGGAAGCTATTGAAGAGGAGCAGAGGATTTCTCCTGGATATAATAGGTCATACTTATTCACATCTCTCCTGAGATCACTTCCTAAGTGATTTTTAGAGGCATTACTTCCAAAATAGTCCTTTTTCCCAGCAGTTTTTTTGAACTACCTGTTTATAGAGGGTTACATTCCAGATAAGAGTCTTTCAAGGCAGCTTCCTCCGGCTTTAGAGTCATCAACGGAATTAAATATGCCAAAATTCATGTTTTGATGTTAACAAAATGATGTTTTTGTGGTATTTATTTATGATATTTCTACAGGAAAAATATCATTTTGTAGATTAGATTACAAGAAAACATCCCCAAATTCCCAGACATGAAAGTCTCTAGCAATACTTTATCATTTAAATGTTTACATGCATTATGCAGTGAAACATAGCCCTGATTGTTTGGAGAAAATATTCATCATTATGATTAATTACAATCTTTTGAGACTAAAGAGAAAGGTATGTGATTGTCTGTGTCTATCTACATTTTCATAAATATCATCTGCATGTGTTCCCTTTCATTTTTTGTTAACCTGATTATTTAAAATAATGAAGTAGAAAACACGGATGTGTTGAGGTTCTTTAGTAGCAGAACAATGTGTAGCAGCTGCCTTGTCTCAGTGAAGATATAAAGTATTGTTTTTCCCTTAACAGTGATCCCTTTAAGTTATGGCAGCCTTCTCCAATAGCCATTCATTTGACACCCTGACAAGCTAAAGACAACAGACCTATGAACAGCAGCACATCAGATTTGAAAGAATTGTGTTTAATTTTCTGAGCTAATGCAGAGTATCTGCTGAACCGGTATTAAAGGTAATTCAGCACATCATGTCTGGAAATCAGATACCAAGGAGGGATATGAACAAATTGAAACCTCTTGTGGGAAAGAATTTGACCAAATCCTAACATTCCAGGCACCAGTCACATGAAAATTGATAAGGCTATTATAACTCAGCTGAGGATCTTTGTTATTGGACAAAAGCTAACTATTTTTAATAGAAGAATTGGAAGATTTTTTTATAGTAAGGAAAACACTAACAAGTGCATCCTCTGTTCAAGAAGGTTCACTAGAAATCTAGCCATGAAAAACTTATGTAATTGGTAAAAAACTAATTGGTAAAAAAATTGGTAAAAAGCTAATTGTTAAAAATATAATTTATTTTACTTTTTCCCCAAATACAATAAGAAATGTTATAGAATAGTGAAAGGTAATTAAAAAATAAATTCACTTTTTTAAAGTTCTAGATAGGGGATAGCTTTAGAATGATTTAAATGAATTTTAAAAGTCTTTAATTCATCCTATGCATGAGGCAAATTCTTCATTGAGAAGATGAGAACATATTTGTGAACCACAAGATCATGTATGAGAGAATCTTAAATAATTCAATTTGCCACAGCTCTTTTATTTGTATACCAATTAATTCAGTCTTTTTTATTGAAAAAAAGATTGACATAAAATGCAGTGGCATGATACCAATCTGCATAAACAAAATTGCTCATTTAATAACAAAGAATAAAAAGCAAGAAGCAAACACAACCACATATGACTAATATAATTACTCAAAATCTTTGAATTTTGTTTTTTTAGTGATAAGAATCAAATGAGCTTTCGCATCATAATTCCTAATATTCACCATATGTGACTTCAGTCACATAATATTAGATAACATAATATTTACCATGTCAAGCTGGGTAGCACATTACTAAGTAAGCTATATGGGCCATACATCAAATTGTTTTTCCTTTCCATTTAAAGGTATCACATATATTACTTTATGTTATGTTTTCAAAGACTTCATAATATAACCATAACAAGCATTTGTCTCATCACTCCTCTACCAAGAGTAAAGTTTCATCAGACTTAACTGAGTGTTCTTAGGGGGAAAGAATTGTTATCCTCCCATTCAGTGATTGAAACACTCCTATTTTTGTCATTTAATACAAAAAAATTCTGATACCTAGGAACGAATATTTATCATTGAGGATTGCTAAGGCCAATTTCCTTTAAAGATTCAGTAGGTTCCTAAGATATCAGTTCTCTATTTAGCACTTGTTATCATACTCAATCATATTAAGAAGTGGTTTTCAATACATTTCTCAAAATTCCTCATCTGATTTCCCATGTCAAGGGAGGACCTAATTGGATTCTTAATCCTTAGCTAATCATGCAACACATTGCATATAGTGTTTAGGTGGAAACTGAAAAGTTCTTTCCACTGCCCTATTATTTCAAGTCAAGTTTGAATGTAACCTGAATCAGTAGAAAAATAATGCAGTAAGCCTTTCTACTGTATAGACGTTACATGAAAACAATGCACTCCTTTCTTTAAGCTGAAGGCAGGCCCTGGCCTTTGAAGCAGCTCTGAAATAATGGACCGCCATGGGCTATTTTCTTCTGGTTTCTATGGTTCAATACAGGGCTTGTCTCTTCTGTTTGTTTTCAGCTAATTGCCTCAAGATCTAATAAGTTAGTGATGATGTACATTGAGCACCAGTGACCCCTTGCCAAAAGAAATATTATGTCGCACCAAACTTGAAGGAGTAGGCCTTCATCAGTCAAAAATGCTTTCTCAAAAAGCTCCAATTCCCTTTATGTAGGGCAGAAATGGCATCAGTGATTGGATTGGTTCCTTTAAGTGTCCTCACAAGAATAGGTTCTTGAAGAGAGAGAAAAGTCAATTGACATACCATAATGGAATTACATGGATCCCCCATCTTTATTGGAAGTTTGGTTACTGAGGTTGTAGTTCTGTCTGTCTACACAGCCATCATGCTTTTCTTTCCTTTATAGACATTACAGGAAAATTCAACTTTGATGAGAAGTTTAATCAGGTTGTTTTGTTCTTCCCATTGAACATACTTTCCTGAAGTTTTATCAAATATATTTCAGTCCTCCGGGCAACCAAGTTTAATAAAGGAAATAGATCATGTTGGTCACAAGAAATCATACCCTGGAAATACGGTAAATGTACACAAACAAGTCAACATTTGATCAATGGACAATATAATTTATTAAAAATGTCTAAAAAGCATGACACCTTAACAAAATGACTAATTATTGAAATATACATACATGAGGAAAGCCTGAGGCTTTCAACTAAAATAAAGATCAAAGTAATACATTTCAGTATCTTTCATAAGTTTATTTAGTATAACTTTACAATTTTCCCCCCAAGAAATATGTATTATTAAGGGAAAAAATACTTTTGTGTTTTTAATAATTTGTCTCAGAATAGTTAAAGTATTAAGGCATCCTTATTTCTTATTTATTGTGCTTTATTCCACTTAATTTCCCCTTCTCACCGTTCCTTATTTTCTACCTCCCCTTGCTTAACCAGAATCACAAACTCACAGCATCATGGCCTTCCTGTGAATTCAGACCAACTTCAGGCATCTGGAAGAATGTCAAGGCTGGCATTAAAGCCAGGAACAAAGAGAAAACCTTTTTAGAGGGGCAGGGTCTTTGAGGGATAATCACACCCTGGAAAGGAAAGGTGGAAGAAGAGGACATAAAAACAATTCATTTGGAAATATTTCCATTGCAGTAGAATCCTTTTGGACTGGGAACAGAAACTTCCCTCTTTACCAAAAAGTGTTCATGAATCAAGAATCATCCACCAGAACAGAAGGGTACTAATTGGGTAAAATGTTCATGTAGATTCAGATATTCTAAGTGTTTAAGGGAAAATGATAGGGATTTTTAGGACTAATTGGTGAATGTGTCTTAATAATCATGTGTATTGTGAATCTCTGAATAGGAAAAAAGGAGAGATGACTCAAGTTATGGAGTGTAATGAGTCTCTAAGCTTAGCCAAGTGGGTTGATTATTCTTTAGATTGAAGTGTTGAAGAGCAAAAGAATTCAATTCAGTTTAATTTAAGTGATTAAATAGATATGTAACAAGAAACTATATTGTGCTATAAGTAGATATGAGAAAGGGGAAAATTGAGGAGAATCTAGGAATGTGAATGATATATGGCATGAAGTAAATGACATAATTCTATAGGAAAGCTGATAATGAACAAGAACATTCTAGATGAATTAATTCAGAGCAAGATGAATGGAAGAGATGGAGAGAGAGAGAGAAAGAGAAGGCTTTAAGGGCCAGTGCCAAAGAATACCAGATGAATGAATGAAAAAAGTGTGTACATAAGCAAAGACTGAAGATAAAATGAACTGCAAGTAGAAACAAAAAAAGAACCTCGAAACTGAAAAAAATGAAGACCATAATTTAGCTTTTATAAGATGAAGATTTAAAAAAAAAAACCGGTCTATTGACTAGTGTATCTTACCTATGTCCTGTATACCAAAGTTCAAAGTCACAGGATGGGAAATATATAATTGTTACTGCCTTTTAATCATCTGCTTCTAACTGGGCAAAGTCAAAGGCTTCCAATACCTAAAAATCTTGATGATGGCTACCTGATTAGCCTCTTTTCCTAAAAATTAGACAGATGAAAACAAAGAGAGAAATATACTTAGTGATAGAAGCAGTTAGGGGGCTCATTGAAAAGAGTCAGGCCTGGAAATGGGAGGTCCTGGGTTTAAATATGACCACAGACACATCTTAGCTGTGTGAACCTGGGCAAGTCATTTAATCCTAATAGCTTAGTCCTTACCATCCTTCTGCCTTGAAACTGATATTTAGTATCAATTCTAAAAATAAAAAAAAGAACAAAAGGAATAAATATAAGAATCCTTATCTGAGATGTTGATTTATTTCATGAATAAAATGGTGGTGAATAGCTTTGGATGGTGAATAGCAACTTCAGTTATATCTGAAGGTACTTGGTTAATATTGATGTTGTACAAGTTACATAGATATACATACATTTTTAAAAAATTAAAATTAGATACATATACATGTATCACTATATATATATATAATTTTAATTTAAAAATTTATAAACCCTTACCTTCTTTCTTAGAATCAATACTAAGTTTTGATTACAAGATAGAAGAGTGGTAAGGGCTAGGCAATGGAGATTAAGTGACTTGCCCAGGATCACTCAGCTAGGAAGTGTCTGAGGCCAGATTTGAACCAGGACCTCCCATCTCCGGTCCTGGAATTCTATCCATTGAGCCACCCAGTTTTTTGTTGTTGTTGTTGTTCCCTTTGTTCTTGAACCTGTCCTCCCTGGTTCCTCATTGTGGCACAGGAGTGACCAGAGATCTACAAGAACTCCCAGAACCTACTAGAAGAGAAAGACCTCAAGTTTGAAATCCATGATAAACTATCTGCTAATAATTGTTGTAGGACCAAAATAGAGAAATTCAGGAAAGACTCGAAACCAGACTGGCCACAGGGTGATAGCATCTCAAAGACCATTGAGAAAGGTTCTGACAGCTGTCATTTGACAAAGTACTCATACTGATCATGGATTCTTAAAATGGTGAACTACAAATATCTCATTTGGTTATATTCGAATTTTTCTTGTTCTATATTCAAGGAAGATGGCCATTTTCTTCCCACATATTCTGAGAGATCTCTGCTTTTCTGGATTTGAATCAATCTTGTATACACCCAAATTTCTCTATTCTTTCTCCTTAAATGTAGCTAGTTAGCATTTTGCATAGAAATCCATAATGACCTAAATAAGCTAATTTTTAGGCATTCAGTAAGTCAGCATGCATGGTGATAAAGATCAGCAACTCCAGGCCTGGTCCAAGCCTCTGACATAGACTGTGTGAGTTGACCTGGGTGAGGGAAATCATTTTATTTGTCAATAATCCAAGGAACTCTTCGATTTGCCAAATAGGTACCCATATACATTAGTAGAAAGCAATGAAATTCCAAGTGCAGTAAAAAAACAAACAAACAAATAAATAATATCTTACCAGCATACAACTGGTTAAATATATGAGTAAACACATATAATGAATTATTCTATAACTTTGCCCTCTAATTATTATCTACTTTTATTATCACATATTTCCTGACCAACACTTGCAGATACCTAAAATTATGTACTTAAATATAATATGAAAATATACTGAATTGAATGACAGAACCTTATATACCAAGTAACATATTGAGCCATTAAGATTTTTATTGGATCTACCCTAAGAAAAAATGTGAATGTGAGGCATTATTCCTCTTTTTTTTTAAAATAAATGTCCAATTTAGAATTTATTTTTATATTATTTTATAACACTGATAAATGCGTATTGTGCAATACTCAAGGGACAGGTAGCAATATAATATGCTATCATGGAAGAAATCATAGATGTATGCCTATTGCATATGAGCCTTGAATGTTTGAAACACTATGTTTGCAATATGATTTAACCCCTTTTCTGATTGAGATCATGTTTGCTGTTCCCTTTGTTTAAAATGTCGAAGAATTCTACTTCTACTGCAAAAATAAATGATAAATTATTTATATATACCAATTATTTATTATCATTTATGCAAAGCTTGTCATATTATGCATGCATAAGGGGATTAAATCACTGTTAACCCACAATGCCTTTAGGGGCATTATATGATAGGCAAAAGGTTGCGTATGTGTATTATAGACAAACGTATGCATTAAGAACCTTTACATTGTTTTTAGAAACTGTCACTCTGCCAAGAAGATGTAATATCACAAAACATGCCAATTGATGAAGTTTATTACTCAATTCCAAAATTAATTAATTTCATTTATATTCATCATCCCATACAAACTAAATGGGTGGGGAAGGCTTTAAAAATCCTTTTATATCACAGTCCACACAAATATGCATTAATTTGAAATTGAAAACACAAAACAACATATGAATCCAACTTAAAAATATTTTCTCCTCGGGCAATACCTTTGTTATCTAATGATGACATGGTACAATTAAAGAACACAGACAAATCAGTAAAATACTGTGACAATGTGACTTGTCATGCTCTTTCCTGAAAGCAGTTTTGAACTTTAAGGCAAATTCAAGGAAGGTGGTGGGGTTTCTAAAATACTAATGCATATAAATGAAATTATTAGCAGCATTCATTTTTAATGGGAAACCTAATGGAGGGTTTGAGAAACTACAGAACTATCCTTTGATCCTAAGAAAGAACGCGTTTGCTTCCTAGGGCCAAAATTACATTAAGTATTTTAATAATAAAATGCCACTCACTTTTTTTCAATTAACATTTTAAAGACAGAAAATATTTTTGAAGTTCTGCCTACAACTTCCATTCTTTGGATATATGTCAAGGCAATTGGCATGGAAATAGATGGAAAGGAATGTTTAAATACAGACTTTACTTAATCCAGGGTTAGCCCAAGAGAAAATTCATGTAGACTCATATTTGTGGTTCTGCTATAACTACATTGCATAGCAGGTTAGTAAAAACCTTGTCTGGCTAGGTCATGCTTTAGTGGAATGAGTGTTTACATTTATTTTTTTTCTGAATCATAATTATTTTATATCTCAATACAAGATATACAATTAACAATAATGGTGGATAAGATTTTCAAAAAAGCTTTAAATTTTGCTATAGTTTTTATATATGTTTGCATTTGATATATGAAATGCATTGTATACAGTAGCTATAAGTGATGTTTTACAACAAACACATTCATAGCTTAGAACAAAAATATGCTACCATGGAAACTTTAGTGACTAATGAATCAAAGTAAGTTTGAAATAATGGAGAAAGCTTGAATCCCATTTGGGAAACTGAAGGACTTTTAATGATGCCAGATTACTCATTGCTGCCAAAACCTATCACTTTAAGTCCAATATTCTCCCAAATGAAGCTATATGGCTACAAGTCCTGGAATGGCACAAGCTCAGGAAAGTCATTGTTATAAATAACTCAAAGGACAATGGAAAGATGCATGCTGAACATTGACTGTGACACATCACCAATGATAACATCTATATATAAAAAAGTGAATGGAGATATATATTAAAAGGTTGTAACAGGGATATAGCAAAAATAAAAATCAACAAGACAGTTCAAGTGATATATCGGTTACTCCCAAACTATTAAAAAATAAACAAAATAAAAACCTCTACTTTATTTAGTTGGTCCATAAACCATCCACTATGAAGAATTGTGGAAAGACATGGGCCAGAACTGTAAAGAAAGAAAAGGTAAGAAGGAATATAATGATTTGCAATGCTTTAGGGGGCATTCACATCTATGAACTCACTAGATCAGTAAGGCAATAAGCATTTATTTGTACACAGGCACCGCGTTAGATACTAGGGTATAAAAAGCAAAAGACAGCCCCTCTCCTCAAGGAACTTAGAATGGGGGAGATAACAAGCAAACAAATATGTAAAACAAGCTATACATAAGATAAAGAGGCAATAATTAACAGAGAGAAGGGATTAAAATTGAGCATTAGGAAAGGCTTTCTGTGGAAGATGAGATTTTAGTTGGGATATGAAGGGAGCCAGAGAAACTAGGAGATTGAAATGAGAAGGGAAGGCATAGCATGGAAGACAGAGAAAATGCACAGAGATGGGAGATGAAGCATTTTGTTTGGAATCCAGTATCACTGGATCAAAGAGTATATTATGGAGTAGCTAAGTCACTCAGCTGATAGAAAGCCAAGCTTGGATATAGGAAGTTCTTGGTTCAAATATAACCTCAGATCTTTCCTGACTTGTGTGATCCTGGGCAAGTCACTTAATCCCAACTGCCAAAACTTTACTGCTTTTCTGCCTTGGAAGCAATAATTGGTATTGATTCCAAGATGGAATGTAAGGGTTTTTAATATATATTAATATATGTTTTTAAAATTATTTATATGTAAACATGCTTATTTATGTGCAAAATATATTATTTATATATGTATATGTAGAGGAAATATTAGAAAGAGAAAATAAGAAAGGAGGAAAAAGACTGGAAAGTTATAAAGAGATTAGAATGCCAAATAGAGCATTTTTATTTGATCCTGGAGGTGATAGGGAGACACTAGAGATTTTTTTGAGTAGGAAGGTGACTTGCTCAGACCTACACTTGCTAACAGATGGAGATGAAGTGACAGTATTTGTAGGTATTCTAGAAAGCTTGTGAAAAAGAATGAAGATTGGGAATGAGATGCTGAGTTTAGGCAATAAGAGGAAAGGGACTTAGGGATTTAGATAGAAGATATGGAGAAGCTGACTGAAAAATGTTGGGAAAATTTGGTTGGAACAAGGTAGGCATTAAGTGTCAAATAGTAGTTTATTTTGATTCAAAAGCAAAAGAGAGTCTTTGGAAACTTTTGAGTGCTGAAGTAAATGATATGGTAAAGGCTCTGCTATAGGTTTTGAAGATCATATAAAATAATGGATGAGAAATTGCTTACAGGAAACTAGGGATTCTAGGATATGGAGATGAAGAGTAAGAGCCTTCCAGGCATAAGGGAAGACAGTGAAAATGGCCAAAGCCCACAGGTAGGTAGTTCCTTGTTCATGAAACAATCAAGAGACCACTGGCTAGTAGAGTATGTGTAGAGCACTAAGACATAAAAGAACTACAAATGCAGTGAGCAATGGGACTGGGTTATAAAGGCTTTTTTTGCCTTTAAAAAATAGGACTTTTTAATTTTTTCCATATTAAATGTCAAATAATTTTTAATATTTGTTTTCTAATAAGGAGGCTATTGAATGTCAAACTGGGGATTTTGTAATTGATCCTGGAGATTCATCCTTCTGCTTCTATATTAAATGGTATATTGGCTATTCGAGACCAGATCTAAATTTTCTCTATTTTGAAAAATGATTTATAAATTCTTTCCTTCTCTCTAATCCGCATCTCTAATACTATAATTTGAAGGCATTTTCTTTAATTATCTCTGTTGCAAATGATCTATAGATCTGAACACATCAATAGTTAAATAGCCAGATTTTCCCAAAACTTAAATATTTCTTTATTTTATGTTTAAGAGTTTGAGAAGCAATCTTAATTTTGGTCACATAACTTTTAAGTGTCAGAATTAGATTTGAACCCAAGACATTTGAGTTCCACCTCTAGGGATCTAGTCACTACACTACTATAGTTTTTGCAACACTTTTCTATGTCTCATGGATATGAATTGGTTCAATGGAATTTTGTTTTACTAAGTAAGAAAGCAAGACGCTAAAACAGCTCTTGATAATTTCCTAGGGATTTTAAAGTTTCCAGTTCATCCCCTTCCTAGATATGTGTAACATCACTTATAAGAGGGAATGCTTCCCTACCAGTCACAAGCAGTTGTGCAGTTAGCCACAGTTTGAGTCTGGGTCTCTGTTTCCCTAATCTGACTTTGAAATCTAATAAAATATTTACACGACTGCCCATCCTATTGGGATGACTGGAACCTACCTGGAAACCTAGGACAATACCTGACTTATAATTCACATTAAACAGTGAAATGAATTGTGACAGTGGAGTAGGACAGATATCAAAGATACTTTATCATGGTTCACAGAATGATACTCAATCGCCTTGAAGTATAATTGATATGATCTACAGTTCCACATCCACAAAGCAAAAGACATTTCAACAAAGCAAAATAAACAAACAAAAAAGAAGCAGTTCAGGGCAGTCCACTTTAGGAGTTCTCAGGAGAATTCTGTTTCTTAGGTTCAAGACATCAGAATTTTCTGATACAGCCATATCACCTTGCAGACTTGGAAAGGAATTTCAGCTCATCAAATTGTATTATATTCGTGAACAAATGCATACAAGGTTCAACATGTTCACAATGCACACTGGGAATTGTTGTCAAGCTTTTTCTCCCTGTTCCCATCCTCTACTGTCTTCCAAGTCTCCCCAGAGACCCAGAGTATTTATCTAGATAGATAATTATGACAGGAAAACCTAGAGAACTTAGAAATCTAGTTAATACTGGCCTACCTTAATGCCCTGCAACTTTGGGACATTCCAAAAAGGCCATTAGGATAGCCCCTCAAGGTGGGGTTGCAGGATCCAAGATGAAATGTGCTATGTAAACAAAATTCAAGTAAGAAACTACTTAACCTCCCTCAAGGCTACCCCAGATAGAACTGGTATCTGACCGTGACTAATTTGAAATCTAAGTCATGTAGAACTTGTCAGAATGTGTCTCTCTAGTATTTATTTGTGGTCAGTAGCATTTTTCTTTCCTAAATTAAGAAAGCCTTCAGTTTTGATAATTGTTATGTTGATGGAGGGTGAAAACATAAGTGTCATACTTAGTACTTAAGAGGACCAACATTTATCAGTATTTGTTAAGTACCTACCATATGCCAGGCTCTCTCCTACGTACTGGGATACGAAGGGAAAAAAAAAACCTTCCTTTCCTTCAAGGAGCTTAATTTCTATCTGGGAAAACAATAAATAAAATAGAGTCAAAATAAATGTGAATCATTTTGTGGTAGGAAAGTCATTAACGGCTTATGGAGAAGCAACATGATACAACATAAAGAACATCAGTAGGATGGATATCGTACAAGATGGCACCACAGAACAATAGGAAGTTAGATTTGAAGTGAAAGAACCTATATTCATATCCTAGGTCTGATAGTTACTCTTGCTGTAACTTTGAACAAGTAATTTAACCATTCAAGACCTGTTTCTCTTAGGTAAAGTGAAGAAATTGGACTATATTTTAAAATCTATAACTCTGATCCTACTCCTTCAAGGAAGAGAACTTATTCATGCCTGTTTGTCCTGATTAATCTTATTCAGGTCCTGTCATTAAACATCTACAGATCTCAAGGAAGAAGGAGCGAATCAAAAGAATCATCAGTGATTGGAGTGTGGAAGAAATTTAAAAGAAGTAGAAAGATGAGAAAAACTGTAGTAGTTTAGGTTTTTTTTTTTAAATAAAGAGTAAACATGGATGTTCTGAAAAAGAAAAGGAGCTCATGCAAAACAGAAAAATCATGAGTTTTCACAGGGGCAAGCAAGTACAAATTCTCCAAATCCATTGAGAAAGCTTGAGATATGTAAACCTGAACTGATTAATTGAGAGATGTGATATAACCTAGGTAATTTTATCCAAGACGTGACAGGGAGTTTGCCGAAGGTCATCAATCTCACTACCCATCACCCACTCCTACTAATTAATTTGGGAAAGAATAATGGAGTCAGAAGGAATATGGAGTATACATTTAATAACTTGGATAACCCTAGTAGGAAATGAAAAAAAAAAAGAGAGTAGGTATAAAGCTGTGTGATAGTTGTAAATATGAAAGAAAAAAACATGAAAGTTTTGAATATGAAAAAGAAAGTAAAACATAAGAAGTGAACAGCTTGGGATATAGGCAGTGTAAATATTATTAAATTTAATTATTTTTATGAACAATTACATGTAATAACAAATTTCCACATAATCTTTCCAAAGTTATATGATCCAGATTGTCTTGCTTTCTCCCTTTCTGCCTGTCTTCTGGACCCAGCAAGCAGTTTAATCTGGCTTATACATGTATTATCATATAAAACATATCTCCATATTGTTCATTTTGTAAGTGAATAATCATATTAAACCAAAACCAGAAAACAAAAATTCAAATAAACGAGTGAAAAATTATGTGCTTTTACCTGAGTTCCAATTCTCACTTTTTTTTTTTCTGGAGATAGACAGCTTTCTTTGTCATAAGTCCCTCAGAATTGTCCTGGATCATAATATTGCTGGGAATAATTAAGTCTATCACAGTTGATCATGCCACACTATTGCTGTTACCATATATAATGATCTCCTGGTCTGCTTATTTCACTCCGCATCAGTTCAAGTAAGTCTTTCCAGCTTTTTTTTTAAATCATTCTGTTTATTATTTCTTCTAGCACAGAAATATTCCATCACCATCATATGACACAATATTTTTTAGTCATTCCCCAATTGATGGGGCTCCAAACCAGATGCTAAATCTCCAAACACATGATGAGGTAGTAAAAGAGAGCTCAGGAAGTTGAATCAATAGTTTCTAAAATTTGTCCTAATACTAAAATTGGCTATGAAGAAACATATTTCTTTGATATTTGTTACTGGACTTCATATGGAAGGTGTGAACATGTGAATACAAGCAGAGACAGACTGACCCAGTGTTTGTAGGGGTTGAAGTCAGTAAGAATTGGATTCAAGCACTTATAGCCTTATGACTCTGTGCAGTATTTCCTTTCTGTGACACTCTGGACATAGATCTTATCTGTCACTTGTGATCTGTGTTGATAGAGTGAGTTGCTCAACTGAGAAAGTCACAAATGATTCAAACACAAAGAACTTGACAAAATTCCCATATTCTTATGGCAGATTGGCTTCATTATTGAACCCTGGGTTTGTATATATCTTGAGATGATGTGTTTAAACATAAAAAGCAGAGTAGATATTCTTTCTACATATGTTTTACTTTTGCTACTTTTGGCTTCTGATAAATATGTATTGATATTCTTTCTCCTAAATAAATTCAAACCAATTTTCCATTTTAACATCTTGATTTTTTAGTTATATGACCATTTCTCATCTCCCAATCTAGAAACTTTATACACATCTGTGACTCCTTTCATTTCTTCACCTTCTTTATCTAATGTCATCATATCCTGCCATCTTGCCCTTCAAAATGCCCCTTCGATTCATCTATCCATCACTTCACACTGAGATTACTGAAACAGTCTTGAAGTTAGTGTCGTTGACACAGGTGTCTCCCCACTTTCAATCCAAAAACATGCTCATGAAGAAAAAACAAACAAAAAAAATTAAAAAATATCTTCCATTATGATATGTTGGAAAAAATGTTGGATTTGTAGTTAGAGGACCTAAGAGCAATTCACAGCTCTGACACTACTTTGCTTAACCACTCACTCTGGGATTCAGTTTCTTTCCTGCAAAACGAGGATATTGAACTAGAAGATCTTTAAGGTTCTTTTTAGTTATAAATCTGTGAACCTATGATTGTTACTTTCCTACTTGAAAGTCTTATTACCAAGTTTCAAAAGATTAGCTAAATTGTCCAAACTTATATGTATCCAACCGTTTAAGGAACTGCCCCTCAAATAAATGTAACTAAAAGTATCTATTGAAAGTACAGTAATGACAGGTAAATGATAGTTACTGGGAATTGTGATCTTTTAGCACATTCATATTTAATTGTTTTCAGAATTTTAGGTTTATTTATAAATGATAAATACTATATTAAATAACCATTTGAGAACTATGGGAAAATTATGCAGTCATATCTGACAAAAGGGTAGAATTGTTACATTTTATTTAATAATTAAGAGATGAATTGTTGCTTAAAGAAAGGCACCCATTTGAGGCATTAGGAGCAAGAAAAGAAGCTACAGGAAGAGAAAGAAGAGAAAGAGGATGACTGGGAGGAGAAGATTGTGAAAATGGAGTTAGAAACAGAAGTTAGAAAAAAGAGGGAGAAAGACAGACAGACAGACAGACAGACAGACAGACAGACAGACAGAGACAAAGACAGACAGACCACGACGGAGAAACAAAGATATAGATGGAGAGAGTAGCTGAGTTGTAGTAACATGGCATACACTCTGGGATCTCCTTACCTGGCAGTGTGAGTCCAAGTATGGTGAGTTAGCCAGTCTAAAGAGTGAGACTATGTCTCTATGCGATATCTATGTTACAAGAGAAAAATACTGTGTTTTGCAATTATTGGGAAGGCTTCATTAAGATGGACTTTCAAAAGCTGGACCTTTGAAAACTAGATAGGATACAGAAGACAAGAGGATCAACATGAAAAAATATTCATGGGAGTAGAAATGTATGTGGAGGAGAAAGTTGTGGAATAAAGAAACAGGTAAGAGCATAGTGGTGATGAAAGAAACTACCCTGATTAAATAAAAGGGTATTCTGACCCAGAAAACAAGATGAAGTTTAAAAGTTGGAGAGTATATTTATAGGGGGAGACAGAAAGTAAAAAACAAAAAAAATTGATAGAAATATAAAGGGTAATGCAAGATAAGGCTATGAAAGGAGATTGAGGCTAAGAGAGTGTTCATTACTTTGAAAACCAGGCTTAAAATTAGCTTGGATTTTACTGAATAAGGAACAATTGAGGATTATTTTTTTAAGCACAAAAGCGTCATCATCATATGTAGTCTCTAGTGTGGGGAATTCGAATAAAGGGAAATCATTTTAGATAGTAATAAGGGCATGAAGTGATAGGATCCCCAAGGGGAAATGGAAATGAAGGAAATGATAGAAGAAAAATTATGAAAATATATAAAGGGATCTTGTGCTTAATTAGAAATATGAGGAAAAAGAAAATAAAAGTTGATTCTAAGGTTTACGTATGGGTGACTTAGAAATTTAGTGCTGGAAGAAAAATTAGATTTCATCTAATTCTACACTTTCATTTTGAAGGTGAGAAGTTTAAGACCCAAAGAGTTTTAGTAACACCATTATTTGATTACAAAGCCAACATTAGTACGGAGGTTTACAAATAGCCTACCCAAAATTCTTTTCCAATTCACTGAGAGGGATCTCTAGAGAGTGTTTTGGCTTTCTCATTTAAATGGGGATGATATCACAAAGAGTAATTATGGAACATTTTCTCAAGATTTCATGCCTTTTAAGGGACCAATAAATTCTTAAATTTTCTTCATAGGTAGAATGCATTTGCTGAATTTCCATATTAGAGCAAAATGTCATTGTCCCTTTAAATTTATCATTCACCTAAACAGTGGCCTTCTTAGAACACTTAGAAAAATACTTCATGCTTCAAGTGTATGAAAACAATTTCACAATGTGGTCTCAGTTGTCTGATAGGACAGCCAACTTAGACTCTTACAGGTCCCCAGATATCTCTATTTCCCAAGTTTAGGCTTAAGTTAAACTGCTGGGGACAGTTATGGGATTGAAGACTTCCTGGAGTGTTGCGTATTGGCTTAATAAAGACAGAAATGTTCTTTGCTCTCATGCCCTTCCTCAGTTAACAGTGTGGCTTCGCTTTAGTAGATGACCTCAAAAAAAAAAGTCTTGGGAACTCAAGAAATGGAGTAAGTGTGTGTGTGTGTGTGTGTGTGTGTGTGTGTGTGTGTGTGTGTGTGAAGAAGAGGGGCAGTATATGTTTTGGAGGGGAGGAAGAGAGGGGGCAATATGTAAAACTGTTGCAAAATACAAACAGGTTGCATTATGTAAAACACAATTCCCCATGCAATCATATGCACATACGCTGATATTCATTCTCTGAATCTTCAAGTAATTTAAAAGGATAATTAGTGTGTGGTGTCTGCATTGGTTCCTCTGAGGGTTAGTGTCCATCCTGTTTGTCACTGTTTCTTGCCTAATCCCTTCTAATGAGGGTTTATGTTAACATGGCTAAGCACTTGCAGATACGCACTACCAAGCTAGCTAAGCTTAGAGGAGACATGCTGTTCAAATGTCACTGCCTTTGGCTATCTTGCTCGAAGATGCTGACTATTGCTTCCTTGGAAGAATTTTTTTTTCTCTTTAAACAGGAAACCTATTTATGTTTGTTTACAAGCTTTTTACTGGAGATCCCGTTTAGTGGGGGAGAAAATACCTTTTACACTATCACCTTTGCTTAGGTTTTCATTTGTTCCCAAAATCGTTTATTGTTATTGTTGAACTGGTGGGGTTTTTGTTTTTCTTTCATTTCCAGAGATGGCAACCTTTAAAGTTGTTTCTCCTCTTTGTGAAAGATAAAATGCTTTAGATTGCATTGTGTTGTGTTTCTGTTTGTTGTTTTGTTTTGTTTTTTTCCAATCACCTTAACCAGCATTCCAAGAAGCTTTGTCGGTAGAACTCAACTTAGGGATACATTTTTTTTTCCAGTTTCAACTTCAGAAGGATTCTAGAGCCTAAAAATTAGGTTTGATTTATCAGAGTGAAAGGATTCAAATATTAAATATTATCAAAGCTCTCTAAAGGGCTTTCATTCACCACTATGTTTAATTCAGGATTGAGAGGTTATAGGGATTTGTTAGAAAAAAAAAGTGAGAGAAGATAAGTTTTTAAATGAGTCATCTGCATTTTACATTTTCATATAAGAAATATCATATTAGTAAGAAAACCATTCATCATTGACTTAGGAAGGCCTTTAGAGTCAATATCATAATTAAATTGCAAAATCATGAAAACATACCCATTTAAAATTATGTTTTGCAGTAGTAAAATACACATATTGTATTTATTAATATGCACAGAGTATAGTCATAGTGTAAAAAAATAAACAACTCACTTTTAGTTTTTGGTGTTTCAAATACTAATTAATGCCTACTATGTGTTGGGTCTGGGGAGTATGTGGAACAGTCCTAGCTCTCAAAGTGTTCACATTCTATTGGGCCAAAGAATGAATACAACCAAAGTATATTTGTACTGTTGGGGTTTGGCAGTATCCATCCCCTTTCCCCACTACAACTGAGCAGACTCCTTATTTCTGGCACCACTCCTTGAGGAGGCCCCAAAGTGTTAGGAATCACTCAGAATTAATCAGCTCTCCTGGGGCTCTCTTAGACTTCCCTTTTGTGGAAGTCTTCAAATCCCTATTGGAGCTATGGCCAGAAATGAGTCATATGGGTATGCTGAAGAGAAAAATCCTCTTAACAGAGATATCCCAATTGATGCCCACAATTTCCCAGAGTAATGAAAGGGTCATCATGCAACCTTTTCCTTGGGCTATCTGGATACAGAACCTTAATAACCTATGCCTGTCCTGCCTAATTATTTTGGGGGTATCTTGGGATTTAGGGTATCCCCTGTAGGGAAGGGTATTATTTACATACTTGAGGCAGAAGGCAAGGAAATAATGTCTATTCCATATGTTTCCTATCCAAGAACCAAAAGGACACCAATATGATGCAGATTTTCTTGAAATTTCTTTATCATTAAGATATGGAAGAAATAGAGAGCTGGACATGTTGCTTGCTATTATACATAGAAAGCAAATATTGTAAAAAAAGAGAATTTTGCTTTATTTAACTCCCTAAAGATAAAAAGAAAGTCAATTATTTTCAAGGAGTTTACATTTAACCAAGGGATACAAAATGTACATACTTAAAGAAATACAAAATAGTATAAAGTAATTTTGTCAGAAAAAAATACCAACAGTCAATAGCATCAATGTATAAGACCTCGTGTATAAGGTGGCACATTATTTGGATCAAGGTAGAATTTAAGGGTCCCAAGAAGCAGAAGAAAGGACAGAGTGAATTCCAGACATAGGACATTGTTTGAACAATAGCATAGATCAGGCTATGAACTGTTATATATGGGAGAACATAGGTCCCTATCTTTGGAGTAGAAAGTATGTGAAAGAAAGTAGTACAGTTCAAGACAAGGACTAAGTGATTATCAGGTTATCAAGGCCTTTAAGTTCCAGGCTGAAGATTTTGTATTTTATTCTTGAGGCAAGAGGAGTCATTGAATAATTTTTTGAGTGAAAGCATAAGAAGGATAGCACTGGATTTTAGGAATATTGTTTTGGCATCTCTGTGGAAGGTTGATTGTAGAGCCAATAGATTACAAAAGCATACCTCATCTACCAGTATTCAAAATGATATCTTCCTTTTGGGAAGGCTAGATTTTGTGCCGCTGCTTTTTCCTTTTCTCATTAATTTAGAAAAAAAAATATTGAATAGCCTAGCAAGTAGTTCTCTTCTTCTATCTCTAGACTGGCTTGTTTGGATTGAGAAGGATAGAGACAGGAAAAGACTCAAAAGTTGGTGCAGTTTCCTCTACTACCAGGATGCTCCCCAGAAGAGAACTTGTTTGTAGAAAGACCTTTTCAGAAGAGAGGCCTATCAATCAAATGTATAATGCCTTATGGGACTATGTGGACCTGACTGCATGGAGAAAAAAATAATATTTACATATCCAGCAAAAGTTTCAGAAGCCAGCTGCTTCTGAAATTTGTGTATTTGGTGGGCAGGAAGATATGACTGTGTTTGCCAATGTCACTGATGTACTTTTGTGCCTTTTAAAAACTAGTATTTATGAGGGACTATTTCTCAAGAGGAAAAATAACTCGGATATTTAGAGACAGAGAGATTCTGAGAAAATGAAGATTTGAAGGAACTGGATCGGAAAGAAGCAAGAGTGGACTAGGTCAGTGATAGGCAAACTTTTTAAAGAGGAGGCCAAAGGAAAGGAAATGCTCATCTGTCAGTCTGTTTGTAAGGCAACTCTTTTGAAGTTTCATTGTATTGTATCCTACTCAATATATTCGTCAGATAAGGAATAATGTCAAGAGGCTGGATAGAACATTTCAGATGGCCGCATCTGGCCCACAGGCCATAGTTTGCCCATCACTGGACTAGATGAATTTTGAAACTTCAATTTCAATTATGTTGGTCTTGATTGCAGAAGTTAGCAACTTTGAGGACTCCTTAGAATTTTGAGAAACATGAAGTAGTAGTTCCCTTTCTATCCAAAGAATGGGAGAATGTGACATGTGAAGAGTATGTTTAGTTTTCCTCCCAAGGACATTTTGGTGCTTACTTGGTGGGTGACCCAAGAAGTTGTCTGTCACTTTTGCATTTTTTTCCTATCATAGTTTCTGATCCTTGCAACTCTGCCCAAAGATCTAGCATCCAGGGAATTTATCACCCAGGATTAAATGATTCTAAAGGAGCTATGACAACAAAATAATAGGATTTTATTTTTAAAAACATTCCTAAACTTGTATTTACAAGTGAATATTATCCCATTCAAAGTAGGTAGTCACTTTAAAGTTCCTTATCTTTATTTCAATAATGCTGTCATCGCTTAAAAAAATAACCCAGCTTTATGGAGTTTTGCTTTCAATATTTCTTTCAGAGATCATCCTATATTTGTTCCTGTTATTTTAAAATATTCCCACTGGTGTCAAATATTTGCCCTCTAGAGGATTCAGGGCAATCATTTGAAGCTAAATATGGTATATAGGGTAGGTGACCAAGCGTGGTGAGACACTGTTGCTATTTAGGTTGTACTCAGGTTGATCCAATCAGTGGTTCAATTTCAGGATCCAAATGAAATGAGAAAGTTGCATTTTTTACAATCTCCTCTTTTAGAGTGGCAGTCCACTAAAAGAAGATCATTCGTCTTGTTCCATTCCCCTCCTCTCTTCCTGATGGTAAATGCTTCTAAAGTCTATAAGAATGAACCTATGCTCACTGGAACAGCATTAAACTATACCATTAGAATAGAATTGCTCTCAGCACCAGTCCACCAAAGGAGGGTAGATCAGATGGTTAGGACCAGGACTAGTCCATAAAGAGCATATTTGGATTACAGTAAAAAAGGAGATTTACTTAGAAGCTGTGTAAAACCAGTATCTACATATAACTATAAGTATATATAAATGTATATAATATGCATACTTCTGTGTGCATTTTGATGCAAATATAATATGTATTACACACATATGTGCAATTTAGTAAGGATGCTACACTGATTCAGAAGGATACAGCTTCCCTGATTTTGCATATGTTATGGCAGCATCCCTCTCACATGTACACCAGAGAAGTTTGTAATTCACACTGGACTTTTGTTCTTAGACAACAAGAAAGCTATGTCAATGGCTCAACTAATAGTCCACTGGAACAATTATATCTGAAAAACACTTCCGTTTCCTTTTGGAAGGAAGTCAACCTATAGAGCAATGACCCTCTTTGCTGGGAGAGTCATAAACACATTTTGAAAGTAATTCCCATGGAGAACCTACAAAATTGACTATGACATAATTGAAATGAGTTTTAATTATCCAAGGAGAATATTCTAAAAAGTAATCAAAATTAATCATTTTTTCATATCTTTTTAGGGTCTTGGCTATTTACTAAAGAGTCAGAGATACACTGACTTGTGGAGGGTGTTGGGGATTAATATAATTATTGAAACTAGAAGAAATGTTTGAGAGTAGCTAATTTAACTACTTATATTACAAATGAATGACTTGAGGGCTATGACTTGTCCAAGGTGACAAAAATAGTCAATTGGAGACAGGAATTGAGTTACTAGACATTCCGATTCCTAATTCAATGTTTATCCCACCACACTGATTTATAGTCACTTTCCACAGTAACACTCTAGATAAGACCAGAGACTTAATAATGAGTGCATTTGCTATTAATAGTCAAATTTATGCTAGATATAACTTTGGTAATTAGTGAAAAGGGTTAATAGTGAGGGGCATTACACCTCATAAGTTAGGCTTCATTGAGTATGTCTCCATTTCTAGGCTTGAGTTAATTCATCTATAAAATGGGAATGGTCACATTTAAGTTCTTTTCTAACTCATTAGCATTTCCTGATCATCAAAAGATATTTGTGTTCATTTGAGTTCCTCAAGGGCAAGCACGACACTACAAAGAAGAATCTGAATTGTTCTGATTCATTTAAAACAATCATTTTCAGAAAATCATAGAATCAACCATACAAGGAAAGACATTTTCTTGAGACTACCATTCTGTAGGCTTAAATATCTTGAATCAAGACTTTTTTTTTCTTTCTTGATAGGTGAGCAAGAATACTCAAATGGTACCTCCTGGCTTGAAAGGTCAAGGTCACCCACTTTCAAGTTTACTTCTAAATCTCCGATATTACTTGCCAAATAAAAGAAAAAGAAAATGAGAATGAATTCCAAGACCAAAGACTCCTTTTCATGTTCATATTGGGGCTGCTCACATTTTAATGATGGAAAGGTGGAAACCATGTAAAATCTAACACTTTTCTCACAATAAAGTCATGGTGGTATCACTCAGGCTCACTGCCACAGCTACATTAACTTTCCTTGGTTATTCAGTTAAGACTTTGTTTCGCAAGAAATAAATCTACCTGTCTAGGCTGTCCAACTCCTAGGGGCTCCATAAATTGATGGAAGGTAGATGAATCATCCAGGACGGATGGAAACTGGCTTTTTATCTTTTCTTTGGTTGTCTGGACTGTCATATAAAGATAAAAGTAATAAGGAATGAAGACTTGCCCTTCCCATTTCTCGGTTTCTGTTCTAGCTGCACTTGCCAATTTAATATTGGGTTGTAGAATAGAGCAGGAGTCAGGTTGAAATGGTGAAGTTGTTATTTGGGCATCTCCTTTTTCTCTATTATCATTTTTGAGAGTAATAGATTACCTTCTAGGAATGTAGTTGTCAAATTCAGAATCTTGCAAGATATTTGAGCGAGTTCTAGCCATCAGAGACCACCTGCTATAGCAAGTTTATCTTAAAACTTTCTTTTCTAGCCCACTTCCAATCAGTCAAGTAGGACTGGGCATATGGGGTTAGGACAAAGTGGAGGAACCTACCTTAGAATTAGGATGTGCTCATCACATTTCTTAGTATTAGTCCTGTAAGAGTAATTTAAAGTAATTGATAAGTGGCCTAGTCAGAGTGACTGAGTCAACACTTGAAAGAATCCAGGAATTTGCCTAGGGAACATATAATTGGCATTCTTCTTTTTTAATATGAAATAACTGATGTTTTTTTGGAGATCTGTGAAACCATGACATATTGTAGGATATCACTTAATAAAAGTACATTGTTTTGAATTATATGTCTTTTTTGTTCAATCGGGCATTTTAGACAACTCAAAGATAAGATACTTAAATATAATAATATTCCAAAGATAACATGAAAATGGACTCTATCAAATGCCCCATATATTTCAAGTCTTATCAGAAAAAACTCAAAAGAAAAAAAAATAAATCATGACTATACTGACTGTTCACTTTTAAGAAGTTTTGATGTTGAGGAGAACTAGTTTTATTTAGTTTGGGGGAAAATATTAAAAATAATAAATATAGTGAGGAACAATTTAATTCAACAAACTTATGCACCTGTTATCTACAAAGTACTAGACTAGAAGCTTGGGACTCAAAGATGAAAAATATGAAAAAATATATTCCATGCCCTGAGGGGTCACAAACTTAATGCTTCTTAGCCAAGAATGAAGAGAAACTTGCCCCGCATATATCCAGCCAAAGCTATAAAATACTCATGTTCCTGCCATACTAAGATTTATAACTTTATCCATCATAGCTTACCAAATTTGGGTACACATGGTACTATGAAGAGAAAAAAACATTAGATTGCTAGGGGAAAACTAACAGAACCTTTCTTTCAGACAAAGTATTATACTAAATTTCTTAGCATCATTTTTCTCCTTTCTGTTCTCCTTCTCCCACCTCAATTGAAAATATCCTTTTATCTGAATCTAGAAATCAAGAAATTTTAGTTATATTTAGGAAGGCTAAGATTCCATCTTTGAAAATAAAGTAAAGCTTATGCTTTTCCTTTAATCCACACCTGTGAACATCCTGAACAGGTGTAGCCATTATGGAGTAATGAAAAGACCCCTAGAGGAAGAATGAGTAGTAACCAATCTGGATCTCAGGGCTAAGTGATGTGCCTCTGGGATAGTCAGTTAGCCTCTCTGAGTCATGGTTTGTTCATTTCTAAAATGAGGTGAAACCAAAGGCTGCAAGCCACATATTGCCCACCAAACTCCTAAGTGAAGTGGAAACAGATTACAACATAATCAGGAGATATTAAACAAAATAAATAAAAATACGATGCAATTTTACAATTGAAAATTTTATGTTCTTAAACGAAGCCAATATGTGGCTTCAGGGATACTTAGGTAAGGATGATTTGAAATTGAATTGAAATTTGAAATGAGCACTATTGGACTAAGAGATCTTTAAGTATCCTTTCAGTTGTGTGACCTGGAGCAAATCATTTAACCTCTATCTAGCTCAGTTTCTTCAACTGTAAAATTGGTCTAATAATATACCTACTTCCTAGGCTTATCATGAGAGTCAAATGAGATAATATTTGTAAAGCACTTAGCACAGGGCCTGTCATATAGCAGGCACTTAATAAATGCTTGTCTCTTTCCCTTCTCACTCCTTTCATTTTGTTCATTGCAGAAGAAAAGGGAGAGTATCATGTCCAATACGTTTTCAACTTAAAGAATATCTATTGATATCTCTTTTATTTTGTGGATAGAGAATGAGAATGATCCTGGAAATGTAAAAAAATCTGCCAATTCACAGAGCTATCTCAATGGAGTTCTAAAGAAGGAAAAGCATTCTTTTTTGCATAGCCTGAGAATGAAGTTATGAAGGACTGTTGACCTTGAGTAAGTTGAGAAATGTGACTGGAAACCAAGGGAGGATTCCAAGGAATAATGGAGAAAGGTCCATATCATCAGTGGTCATGTTTTTTGACATTTGTTTATTGACAAATGTTTATTGACATTTTTATCTTTTAAAAAATAGATGCTATTTGTCTTCAGGGGACAATTGTTATTTTTTTAATTAAATTTTTTATTTTGAACATTTTCCCATAGTTACATGTTTTATGTTCTTTCCTCTCCCCCAAACCTCCCTAACCCCCCATAGTCGATGCACAATTCCACTGGGTTTTACATGTATCATTAAGACCTAATTCCATATTATTGATAGTTGGACTAGAATTATCATTTAGTGTCTACATCCCCAGTAATATCCCCATCAGCCCATGTGTTCAAGCAATCGTTTTTCTTCTGTGTTTCTCCTCCCACAGTTCTTCCTCTGAATGTGGCTAGTTTTCTTTCTAATAAGTCCCTTAACCTTGCATTGCTGCTAGTAGAGAAATCTGTTATGTTCAATTTTACCACAGTGTATCAGTCTCTGTGTACAATGTTCACCTGGTTCTGCTCCTTTCACTCTGCATCAATTCCTGGAGGTCATTCCAGTTCACATGAAATTCCTCCAGTTCATCATTCCTTACAGCACAATAGTATTCCATCACCAACAGATATTACAATTTATTTAACCATTCCCCAGTTGAAGGACATTCCCTCATTTTTCAATTTTTTGCTACCACAAAGAGCACAGCTATAAATATCTTTATACACATCTTTTTCCTTATTATCTCTTTGGGGTATAAACCAAGCAGTGCTATGGCTGGATTAAAAGGCAGATAGTCTTTTAAAGCCCTTTGAGCATAGTTCCAAATTGCCATCCAGAATGGTTGGATCAATTCACAACTCCACCAGCAATGCTTTAATGTCCCAATTTTGTCACATCCCCTCTAACATTCACCACTTTCCTTTGCTGTCATGTTAGCTAATCTGCTAGGTGTGAGGTGGTACCTCAGAGTTGTTTTGATTTGTATTTCTCTAATTATAAGACATTTAAAACACTTTTCATGTGTTTGTTGATAGCTTTGATTTCTTTATCTGAAAATTGCCTACTTATGTCCTTTGCCCTTTTATTAATTGGGGAATGGCTTGATTTTTTTGTACAATTGATTTAGGTCTTTATATATTTGAGTAATTAGACCTTTGTCAGAGTTTTTTTGTTATATTTTTCCCAATTTGTTGCTTCCCTTCTAATTTTGGTAGCATTGGTTTTGTTTGTAAAAAACATTTTTAGTTTAATGTAATCAAAATTATTTATTTTACATTTTATAATTTTTCTAACTCTTGCTTTGTTTCAAAATCTTTCCTTTCCCAAAGATCTGACAAGTATACTATTCTGTGCTCATCTAATTTACTTATAGTTTCCTTCTTTATATTCAAGTCATTCACCCATTCTGAGTTTATCTTGGTATAGGGTGTGAGATGTTGATCTAGACCCAACCTCTCTCATATTGTTTTCCATTTTCTCCAGCAGTTTTTGTCAAATAGTGAATTTTTGTCCCAAAAGCTGGATTCTTTGGGTTTATCAAAGACTGTCTTGCTGAAGTCACTTACCCCAAGTTTATTCCACTGCTCTTCCCTTCTGTCTCTTCGCCAGTACCATATTGTTTTTATGACTACTGCTTTATATTACAGTTTGAGATCTGCTACTGCTAAGCCACCTTCCTTCATATTTTTTTCATTATTTCCCTTGATATTCTTAGCCTTTTGTTCTTGCAAATTAACTTTGTTATAGTTTTTTTCTAATTCAGTAAAAATGTTTTTTGGTAGTTTGATAGGTATAGCACTAAATAAGCAAATTAATTTGGGTAGGATGGTCATTTTTATTATGTTAGCTTGTCCTATCCATGAGCAATCAATGTTTTTCCAATTGTCTAGATCTAGTTTTAATTGTGTGGAAAGGTTTTCATAGTTGTGTTAGTACAATTTCTGTGTTTGTCTTGGCAGATAGATTCCTAAGTGTTTTATATCATCTAGGACAGTGATGGGCAAATGTTTTAAAGAGGGGGCCAAAGGAAAGGAAATGCTCATCTGTCAGTCTGTTTCTAAGGCAACTCTTTTGAAGTTTCATTGTATTGTATCCTATTCATCATATTCATCAGATTAGGAATAATTTTGTGTGGCCAGATAGAACATTTTAGGGAGCCACATCTGTCCTGCAGGCATAGTTTCCCCATCACTGGTATAAGGGTGATTTTAAATGGAATTTCTCTCTCTAACTCTTGCTGCTGCAATGTGTTGGAAATATATAGAAATGCTGAAGATTTATGTGCATTTATTTTGTATCTTCAGGGGATAATTAAATAGTGCAGAGGCAGCTAGGTGGTACAGGGCAATAGCGTGCCAGTCCTGGAATCGGGAAGACTTGAGATCTGAAACCTTGAAGATCTGGCCTCAGATGCTTGCTCGCTACATTGAGACCCTTCTGTGGAAGGCCCTTCTCCATTTGCCACAGTTCTTTACCAGTAAGTGGCAAACGTCTCTAGTAAGTTTGCTAAGAAAATTCCAAATAGGGTCGTGAAGATTTGGACATGTCTGAAAGGACTGAATAGCAACATTTGTCTGTGTATGGTTTTTTTAAGTCGCTTTGAACATTTTCCATTTTCCTTTCTGGGAGATATAGACTGTACTGAAATGATAACACAAACTAATAGCCAGCAGTGGGGAGGTAACTGTGCTGGTATTATGGGGGTATATTTGAGATTGCATACAAAATTAACATTGAAGGTGTTGGGTTGGAAAGGGGTTTTATGGATAGTTACATCCACACAGAAAGTGCTTTAGATCTAAAAGAATGTCCCTTGGTGGATGGGGGAGCACTGTCCCTTTTGGAATCAGGATCGGGGTTCTGCAGGGTTCTGACCTTAATCTCACCTCAACCAATACATGTGGATCCAAGATGTCCCACACTCATCAGTGAGTATAAACACTAGTCAGAGAGTGAACAACATCTACTTGAAGATCAAGGGTGATTCAGTGTTTTTGGCTATGCTGATCTTTCTACTTTGAACTTTTAGTCTCTGCACCCTTCAACCTGTGTGCCTAAACATATCAAAATAATGAGGAAGAATTTCTCCAGCATGTTCCATGTGCAATAAAATGTGCTAGGTGCTAGGGATGCAAAGACAAAAAGGGAAAAAAATCCTTGACCTCGAAATATCTTATGTTCTAAAGGGAGCAAGAACTCTAGTACACACATAAATATATACAAGTGCAGTATATTCAAAATGTACCCAAAGTAAATATACAGTCCTTTGGAGGCAACAGCAGCTTGGGATAGGTGGTATATCAAATAGGAGGAACAGTGTAGAACCTTGTAGGGACTTGAAGTAGAGATGAAGAAAAAAGGCAATTCAGATTCAGAGGACTGCTTGTTTAAAGCAAAGATAGGAATATAGAAATTGAAATGTCATATTCGAGGGACAATAAGACAGCTTCATGCTGTAGAGCACATAGAGCACGAAGAAGAGCAATGTATTATTAGAGGATACACTGGTGAGATTGGAGCTAGTCTGAGAAGAGTTTCAGATGCCAATCAGGAGAGAGTTTGTATTTGATCCTCAAAGTAATAGGGAGCTGCTTCAGTTGGTGGCAGATTCATACCAAACTTTAGGACCATTACTTTAGCAGTCCTGTGTAGAGTTAATTGGAGATAGGTTAGGCTAGGCAGAGACTGATTAGGAGGCTATGGATTTAACTCAGAGGAGAGGGCATGTGGACTTAAACTACTGGAATAGTGACTGTATGAATGGAGTGAAAAACAAGGTCATGAGAGCTGTGTAGGTTGAATTGACAAAGCTTCACAATTTCTGGTACTGGCTTACTCTTCACCACCATAACTATCATCCTTGCTTTTGATCATGTATCTGTTCCAAGAGCCAGCTTTCCTTGGGAAGTCTTGCTGCAGTTACTTGTGACTGACTCTTTGCCACTCATTTCCCTGGGGTGTATATCTGTGTCTGTACCTTGTACTATTTGATCCCGGATGATCCTTAAATTTTCCCAGCTTTTCTCTTTCCCTAGCTGCTTACTAACTTACCTGTTGCTGAGTGGTAGCAATGGTCAAAATGTCAATTATCCATATGCCCAAAGGGTTTTAAAAGAATGCATGCTTTTGATCCAGCAATGCCACTACTAAGTCTGTATCCCAAAGAGATGGAAAAAATGGGGATGGACCTGTTTGTAAAAAAAATATTTATAGTTGTGCTTTCTGTAATGGCAAAAAAATTGGAACCTATGGGGATGTCTCTCAACTGGGGAATTACTGAACAAATTGTGGCATAAGATGGTGATAAAATACTATTGTGCTATAAGGAATGATGGACTGGATGATTTCTTAAAGAATTGGAAAGATCTATGTCAACTGATGCAGAGTGAAATAAGGAGAACCAGGAGAAAATGTATTTGAAACATTGTGAGATGATAAAATGTTAGTAGACTTTACTACTGAAAGCAATATGATGATGCAAGACAATTATGAGGGACTTATAAAAAGAATGTTATCTACCTCCAGAGGAAAAAACTATTGGAGTAGAACTGCAGAAGAAAACACATTTTTTTTATCACTTGTTTATTTGGGTATATGATGTGGTTTTTAAAAAATATTTATTAATATTTATTTTGTAGAAAAGTTAACATGGTTACATAATTCATGCTCTTAATTTCCCCTTCACCCCCCCCCCAGTTCCCCTTCCCATGGCTGATGTGTATTTCCACTGGTTTTAACATGTGTCATTGATCAAGACCTATTTCCACATTGTTGTTAGTTGCATTGGTGTGGTAGTTTCGAGTCTACATCCCCAATCATGTCCGTCTCAACCCATGTGTTCAAGCTGGGGTTTTGGTTTTAACAGATTACTCTATGACAAAAATGAACAATATGGAAATATGTTTTGAGTGATAATACATGTAAAACCCAGTGGAATGACATGTCAACTCTCAGAGAGGGGAGGGAAGAGGGAAGGGAGAGAACAGGAATCATGAAACCTTGGAAAACGTATGTGAAAATTTGTTACTTGAACAAAAAAAAGAAAACAATAAAAAAAAATATCTAGGCTGTTGTCCTTGTTAAAAAAAATAGGACTCTTCAGTCCTATAACAAACACACACACACACACACACACACACACACACACACACACACACACCTAACTACAGAAGAACTCTCCCGGCACATTACTGAGATAATTGCAGCTGATTATTTCACCAATTAATCAGCTGTCTAAGCAATAGTCCAATAAATAATATTTCATCATTTTCCACTTACCTGTTCCCACTTGTTTCATTACCTGGTCACAGCACTCCTGGGTCATGTTCTGTGGATTCTTACAATATTCTAACAGTATCCAGGAACAGTGGAGAAGCACTCTATCATTTATAGGCTGATGTTTTTTTTATTAAGTGGGGCCCTAAAGAGATATTTACTTAATCAAAAATAGTTTGTAACTCAGCTTTAATGTTCCCAGAGAGTTCAAAGATGTAAAATATTATGTACTTTTAGAACCAGCTCTATCTGTTCAGAGAAGTCAAGTGTGTAATCCATAACTATCTACTTAATCTATGTTGAGATCTTTGTTGGATCCTGCCTGAAATATATTTTCTTGTTCTCAGTGCTACAGGGTTGCTTTAAAAGAGGCAGAATGAAAGAGACTCTACCATACATGCTTTTGGAATGTCAGCTCATTCAAGTCAGTGACTGTAGGTCGTACGTTGTTGAGTATGAGGCAGGTCAGTAAATATCACTAGATGATAAATCTTACAGTTCAGAATCCTCCTGCTCGCTGTGGGACTGCATGCTGCATGATGACAGTCCCGAAAATGAACCACCCCCTAACGACCCTTCAGAGTTAACTAGTAGACCCACTGTTGGAAAGACAAGTGCTTTGGGATATAATGTATTGGGCTGAGCAAATCACAATTGCTCATCTGTTCTCTCTTGTGTCCAATATATCCATCTGGGAGATGGATTGATAGGTTTAGAATTTCAGTTAGTGGCCACGGGACAGGCTTTCTTTGTACCAAACTGCCTGACTTCTTTCCGGAATTGAAGTTAAGATAATGATTGCCTCCCTTGCATAATGCTGAAACTAACCAAGGCAACCCCCAAAAATGCAATCCCCCAAAATGCAGCCCCCATGGAAGTGTTCCTCGTTTCTGGGAGTAACTCAGTATTCCTTTGGATTTCTAGAACTAGTCCAAACTATATCAAGGCCCAGAGTAAGCAAAATTAAGGGTTATTGTAAGTGGTGATAATTTAGTACGGCCAGTGACTTGTCAGCTCCTTTTGCGCCTTCATTTTTATACTAAAAGGACTCTGATCCATGAGACTCTCTTGGATCTACTGTTGATTGCTTTATGGATAACTTTAACTTATGCATTATTTTTCTTTATCATTTTCTCAGATTGGTTTCCTCTGGTCTCAGGGTAAATTAAAGCATTGCCCTTCACTTTGTTGTCTTCAATGATTTTGATGAAAGTATTTCGTGCAACTCTCACTTGCAAGTCAAGACATCACCTTGAGCTGCCATTGTTCCTCCTCCAAAATGAAGGATGAACAAGATGAAAGCATAGATAACGTGCTTATCTAATTTGTGGATGACACCAATTTGAGAAGAAAAGGTAACATAGCAGATAGCTGAATAGGAATCCAAATAGTTTTTGCCAACTTGGAATGGCAGGATAAAATTTTAAAAGTTACAGTACGAGGGATAAGTATGAAGTCCAATATTTGGTTTCAAAAATCAGTTACCCAGACAGAGGATGAGACAAACATGACATGATAACAACTTATTGAAAACATCTTTAGAAAGTAAGGTGAGGGAGGTAGACAACAATGTGATCTTAGATTGCTTAAATGAAATGTGTAATTTGAGGGAGGCAATAGCCCCATTCTACTCTATTCCAGGCCAGACAAATTCATAGCATTAGTCTAGTTATGAGCATCACATTTTAGAAAGAAAACTGATAAATTGGAGCACAATTAAAAGAGGACAAGCAGCAACGTGACATAAGGACCATGATCATTTGAAAGGCCTTGAGATTGTTAACCTGGAAAAAAGAAGACTGAAGGAGTACATAATCACTGTGTTAAGGTAGTAAAGAGTCATCAGAATGAAGAGGGATTATATTTTAATGTTATTTTATACATATTTATACATATATTATTTTAAATAGGAATTATATGTCATTATTTTTTTGGCCTGAGAAAATGGAAGTAAAATTAATTGTACGTAAGCCGCAGCAAGACTTATTTTGGCTTAGTATTCCAAAACACTTCAGGACAATTTGAATTATCCAAACTTACAATTGATTGTCCCTGGAGGGAGCAAATTTCCTTAAATTTGCTGCATAAGGCAGCATTCCAGTGAAAGCTTAATGATCATTTGTCAGGGTTGTTGTATGGAGAAGAAGCCCTTTTAACTCTAGAATTCTTTAATTTTCTGAATCTCATTTTCTTTGCTGTTAGCATGAGGACTTGTTTAATGAAATCCAATCTTGTAGCAACTTACAAGTACTTTCTCTCATATACATCTTAATAAAAAAGAGAAGAAAGATAAAAGATGGAAAGGAAGGAATGGAGGAAGGTTGAAAAGAAGAAATGGAGGGAAGGTGGAGGGACTGACAGAGGAAGGAAAGGATGGATAGAGGGAGAGAGGGAGAGAGAGGAGGAAGGGAGGGATGGAGGAAAAGAGAGAGTCAGAGGGAGAAAACAACTCTGCTTTAAGCCTGAGATATTTGTTCTAATAAAGAAACAAAAAAACACATTAATCAAGTCTTGTCAGTGTGCAGGTGTTTCTCAAGTTACATTGTGTGTGTAACCTTCTCAGCCCTAAGGCTGTTCCAGCCCTCCTTAACCCTCCTATTTGTTCTTTTATTTCTCCTAAATTATGAAGAGTACCTAAATTGGATTGATGCATCAACAAGCCAAAGGCTGCTGGTACTGGAGGTGATTAGTTCTTCCAGAGACAGATTGGAGGTAAAGAAAAACAATGCACCTTGTATGTTACGTATTTCTTAATAAACATCCAACTAAGTCATTCTTCTGGTGGTTAGATTACCCTCTTTGGGAGGTTAATGTGGTATATGTTTTCTCATCAGTTTTGCTTTTTATTTTTTAGGGTCTAGATTTAAGTAGCAGACTGGTAACTCCTGTGTTTCCCACAGTTTAAATAATTTAATGCGATATCACATAAATAAAATGTAATCATTGAGTCTAATTGTTTATATTTTAGAGTAATCTTAGCCATTTAAATTAGTATAATAACACTTAGAATAATTGAACAATTTAACTGCACGAGGTGTTGGTATATTCATAGTCATGCTGTGCACTGTGATGATACTGTGATTAGTTTTTAATTTATTTGGTTTTCTCAGTTTCTTTTTCATAGTAGAGAAAGCACTGGAAGGTGGACACACATACAAACATACCAAGTGACTGACTCACCAGCATTTGTAAATGGTTCTGTGTTCTTCCACATATCTTTGGGAGTGTCAACTCTGAAAAAGAGACAAGAAAAAAGGCCAAATAACATTTTTTCCCAAATAAAGTTTCTATTCCTGTCCTCTGATGGCTAATTCTCAAATAATTAATATCGAGCTCCAGAATGCTCTCTAGTAAGAGATATTGTTTTTATTTTACTAGAAAGTTACTTTCTGTTAAAAATTTTTAATTTCATATTGTTAATGATTGGGAATGAAAACCATTTTTGAGAGAAATGCTTATTGTGCCATGAGCATATGAGCAATACGTGGTATTTCAAATGAGAACGTGAGAATTTCATAGGTGTGGAACAAGGATTTAGTCAGACTTATATTAAGGAGTAAATATAATCATAATCCTTATAGATGTAAGTTCCTTGAGGGTAGGCATTTTCACTTTTGCCTTACTTACAGAGCTCATATATGCTTTCAAATATTAATATTTGAAAATATGGATTTAAAAACAAATAAATTAGAGAATCCCATTATTAATCCTACAACTCATGCCTGGGAAACCTTTCTAACCAATCTTTCAGTTGACAATGAACAAATACTTCTAAATTTGACTCAAACGTTATGTTCTCCTTGTCACAACTCTTAACACCACATGCATATAAAATAAATAATTTTTATTGGTAATCTTTCTTTTTATATCGTCTTCTCATGAATATATCTTACACTTTCCTCTACATAGTGAATCACTCCTTGTAACAAAAGGAAAAAAGCAAACCAGCAAAACTGACCAAAACTTTTACCATGTCTATGCAGGTAATATTCCTCCTCCATAGTTCTCTTCCTCTGTAACAAAGGGAGGAAGGTCAATTTTATGAACTTCTTTAAGACTATCATAGTTATTGTAATTACCCAGTGTTCAGTTTCTTTTCTGTTTATATTGTTATAATCATTGCATATTTTTCTGGTATTTTTGCTTGATTTTGTATCAGTTGATATATATTTTCCCATACATCTCTGAATGTTTTCATTGGTCATTTAGTTTCATACAGCACAGTTGTATTCCATTGTCTTTATGTACCATAATTTAGTTAGCCTTCTCCAATTTAGAAGTAACTACTTTGTTTCTAGTCATTGATACAATTAAAGTGTTTATTTGGATCATCATGATGGGGTATCATAAACACACACACAAATACATATGTATATATATATATAAATATACATATATGCATACATATGTATATATCAGAAAAATATAAAAATAAAGATTATCAATAAATGTCTCTATCTCTTTTTCTCTCTTAACTTTTCTTTGGATTATATTTATTTGGGTATATGTTGTTTTCCCTCTGTAGAAGAAAAATGCTTAGAAGTAAGAAATGGCCTTGTTTTGGTCTTTGTACCTACCATACTTTCTTGCATATATTAAGCACTTAAAAAATGACATTTAGTAAGAGTCTGTTATGTAATATAAATTATACAATGGCTAAGTGAAAAATCAGTCCCTTCCCTCACAGAGTTTACATTCTATGGAGGGATACAACACATAATCAGAAAAGAATATACATGATAATCAGAAGACAAAGAAGAGAGCTGAAGCAACGAAGGGAATAGGGAACTTTAAGATATAACATAAGATCATCCTTTAATACCAACCATAATAAAATGGAAGCTAAGTTGAGTCAATAAGCCTTTGGCAAAACAAACAAAAAAAAAACACAAAAAGCATCCTGTGGATCTTGAAGACTTAGATGTCTACAATCAAAAGTATTTGTTCTTATCTCAAAGTTCTATTTTTAAAAATATATATTTCAAACTAATGATTTTTTTTGAAATAAAAAAACTTTCTTACTAGAAAATAAATTGAGGAAGAGAGCCTTTTACTAGGTATGTGGTAGTGGGGATTCTTTTTCAAGTATAAGTTAAACAAGGTAGCCATAAAATTTTGAATTTTCCAAATCTAAAATTCAGACTGTGACTCTGAAGAGAGAGAACCAGTCAAGAATAAAAAGTGTTTGCTTAAAATAAAATAAAACAACAAAGTCCCTAAACCCCCTGTTGCTACACACACAGATGCGCACACACAGATACATGCACATGCACATTATTAAAAAAAAACTTTCAAAAAAATGTAGAGGAAAGTTCATAGAGGTTAAACTGCAAGTGGTCTTATGGACTCTTACTTACATGGGTGTGTACTTTCCCAAAGGAAACCCATAAAGTAGGTGATTGATCTCATAATTTTTAAATCCTGTGAGTCTGACAACCAATTACAAGGTTCTTAATCACTACTTTGCTGAGCACACTGGGTGTGTTCATGCTTTCTATGAGCCATAATTATCTTGTCTCACTATTTGACAGTATATTGTGTAAAAGCTTCCACTGTGGGAATTTGAACATGGAACTCATTGCTTTTGGCTTCATGGTAAACTCTGGGTATATTTTTCTCGTTAAAAATGACATGAATTTCAAAATTACCTGTTGATATCTCATTTAAACTAAGGACGATTGCTCATGCAAAAGTTTTTTTTTGCCTATGAGGTAACTCAGAAAATGATTTCTTCTTTAAAGAAAGGTCACGCTTATTGTCTCAAGAGGAACGTAGAGTAATTTTTTTTAAATAGTACCAGGCCTTTTAGGTCTAAAACTTGAAGATTTATTTTGTCCCTTCTTCTGGCATAATTAATTGCAAGGTTTTAAGAGTTTGTACAAAACATGTGATACAGCATTTGTTTATTTGAAGCCTACGGAAATCCTGCATGTGATTGGCAGCTTGCAATTAAATAACATATGATCCTCAGATTGGTTTCTCCCCTAAGGAAAGCAGCTGCTGATTTTACTGCTAAAAATGAACCCCGATTTTCAGGCATTCCTCCTAACATAGATACCAGCCCAAATACATGCACTTCAAGACACTGATAAGGCACTTCCAAAAATTTGAACCTAGTGAATCAAGAAAACATATAAGAAGCTCTCCAAGAAGGTAGAGCCTTGACAGTAAAGTGAACCTTTACAAAATGCACATGCACATTATTTAAAAAAATCGACTTCAGGAAAAGTTTCTAGAAAAATTGTGAATTGTAATGATTTCGTGTCCTTTTAGAGATAACTCTACTAAGCAAAAGGAGAAGAAAATTAATAATGTATTCCAGGAATTAATACTGTATCATCATTTTTTAACCCTTACCATCTGTCTTAGAATAGATATAAGTATCATTTCCAAGGCAGAGCAATTGGAGTTAAGTGACTTGCCCAGGGTCACACAGCTAGGAAGTATAGGAATTCAGATTTGAATCCAGGTCTTCCCAACTCCAGACTTTGCATTCTGTCTGCTGAACCAACTAGCTGCCGCTGCACCAATACTTTTTTACAACAGCATTTGAGATATCCTGCTATTTTAAATGAAGTCACTTGGATAAGCACATTGTTTAGACTATTGAATTATTATTAATTTATATAATCTATCATCTATGTATCTAATCTGTCTGTCTATATATCTGTCTATCTGTCTATTTATATATCTATATGTCTGTTTGTCTGTTTATCTATCTACTTATCTTCAGTTCCAGTACAAACTCCAACATGAAGTCTTCCCTGAATCACACAGTTGCTGATATTTTTTTTCAGCTCCTCCCTATTGAAATTATTTATGTTGAAGATCTTTTGTTGCAGGGATAATATTTGATGTGCTTGACCAGTAACCATGTTTTTTGCCTTGGTGGGAAGGGATGCACAGATAGCTCCTTATTAATGGGCACATAGTGCAGAAATTTCTGATTGACCTTGGCATTTTCTCACGCCTGGGGGGGGTTGGGCCAAAAAGGACTGGTGGTGGAGCTAGGAATAATTATGTGTGTCAAAAAGGAGCAAAGAAAAATGTTCTGGCCCTTTTCAAGGAATCATCTTTGGGACAGATGCTTTTTTCAGGGACATCAATACCAAACTGGAGATGCTAGTAGGTCTTCCTCTGTACTGAACTGGCACTGACCTTTTTCCAAGAGAAAGCAGGCTTTATCTCAAATAAGATATATCTTTAAAAGGGTTTGGAAGTGTCATTTGAAATTATTGTAAGCCCTGGAAGACTATGTCTCCCAGGACTCTCTCTGCTACAACTTCCCCTGATACCTCCCACTTCCTTTGGGGGAGATGTCAGGGAAAGGATAAAAGGGAAAGTTTGGTGCCTTTTCTCTCTCAACCTTGGAGGCTGGCTGGGCTCTCTCTACCATGGAGGGTCTACTTTCTCCACCCTGGAAGCTACTCTCTCTACCCTGAGACCCTGATCTCTCTCTTGGTGCCTTTTCCCCTTTCTTCCTACCTCCTAGTTTTCCCTAGACCTTTTCCCTTTCTAATTAAAATAAAACCTAGCTATTGAAACCCTAAAGTTGATCTCTGATCATTCATTTGAAGGGCTCTGGTCAATTACTACCGCCTGGGCTGGGGACCACTACTTCTTCCTTTCCCTTCCTCTACCTTCCTCTCTCCTTTCTCCCATCCATCCTACCTTCATCCCTTCACTTTCACCCACCCAGAAGCTACAAAGCTTTCTTCCTTCTAGTTCTCCCACCCCTGGTTTAGTCACTTATTCTCTTGAATATAACCCCAAGTCATGGGTATGCGAACCGACCAATCAGGAACCAATCGCCACTCATGTCCTTTAAAGGAAAAAAAAACATAAGTCCTTTTATTTATAGCCATTACACCTATGTCCAGCTTTGTAGAAAGTGACTTAGTCTTTTAGAATAGGGTTTTCCTGTGTTTTTCTTTATTATTATTATTATTATTTGCATATATATATTTATCTATTTATGAATGCTTTATTTTCCACCAGTAGAATCAAGTTTCTTGAGGACAGGAATATTTATCATTAGGTACCTTTGTATTCCTCACCTAGAATAAATACCTTGACATTGAGGCTTAATAGATACCCATGGAATTGAATTGCATTACTAGTCATAAGATTCTTATTTAAAAGAAGCCAATAATGAGAGTAAAAAGAGCATCTAAATCAAAAGATGGCAATGAATCACCTGCTACTTCTAGTTGTGGGTTCCTTGCAGTGTTTCAGATGATGACTATGTTCTCAATGTTGTTTGAAAATAATTTAAATTTTATGCGAGCTAGCAATTATTTTCAAAATATTCCAACTATACTTTAAGTGGTTGATTCACTAAATTCATCATTTAAAAAAGGTTAGAAACAAGAGCCAAACGGATTAGATAAGATAAATCCAAGGTGTGTAGGATATTAGTTTGTTCTCTTTTAATCCTTACCTTGTGTCTTAGAATTCATACTAAGTGTCTGTTCCAAGGCAGAAAACTGGTATGGACTAGGCAGCAGGGATTAAGTGACTTGGCCAGGGTCATACTGCTAGGAAGTATCTGAGGCCAGGATGAGCCCAGGAGCTTTAAAAAGGGCTATTCTTTCATTTTTCCAGGACATAAATTTTTTTTTTGTAAGGATGACATAAAAAAATTTAGGCAGGCGATTTGCTTATGGAGTTTGGGCACTCTATGAGTTTCCATATTTACTATAAGGACCATTAGCTTCCTGTTGTTCAGAGAGGTTCCATCCAAACTTATTGATAGCCAGAGCATGCAAAAGGAGTATCACTTCAGGAAATCAAAGGTCAATCAGAATTTTAAATCATAGAAGATGCCATCCTTCATTTCCTTTGAATCTGAATTCGGAGTAGCATCCTTCTTATGAGAAATGTACTCTCAGATTCAGGAAAAGTGGCCCGAAGAGGCCAACACCTGGATTCTTTTGGGCCATGGTCAGGATTCTTTAATGGTCTGTGCTAAGTATAGGATGTCCCCAAGAACTGCTCTAAGGGAATACTTAGAGGTTCCCTTCTAAATCAGTCTTCTGTGTTTTTTCTTCAAGCTAATTGCCTATCCTGTTTCTTTTTTTGCCCTGTAGAGCATAGGCAGGGACAGAGAGCTAAGTATGGAATCAGAGGACCTGTGTTAAAATCCTCACTCAGACTTAATACCCCAGTGACTGGAAAAAACACTTAACCCTTCTTTGCCTCGATTTTCTCAAAATGAAGGAGTCTGAATTCAGTTCTTTGCTCCTCCATTTTTCTCAAATATAAAACAAAAGGTTCGGATGAGAGGAACTTAAAGATCCCATCCATCTCTAAATCTATGACCCTTACGATTCAGATAAGTTAAAAAACTTGCTCAAAAGATGTTTGAGGTTCAAACAGTAGTCTGATTGGGCAACACAGGGCTAACAACATGGCCTAAGTCACCTTTCTAGAAGAAAAATCTAACTTACATTTTTTAAGTATTGCTGTACTTCCAGATATCCAAATTGTCTGATTCAGTGACAGAGAACATCTGGACAACTGATTGAATTTTTCACCTTTCATACTGATATTTTGTTCTCTGATAGACAAAGCCAAATATGTTGATCCACTAGATTGTGGCAGAAAAAAATATTCCATATGTACAAAATGAGGAGTTAATATTTTTATGGAGAAAAATGATATACTACATTAATATAACTATTAAGTTTACATTTAATTAAGTGAACACTTCTCACAGACAGCATATGTGAATAGCAATTCAACAGCTCATGTTCAACATGACATTTTAAAATGTTAACTAGCTTAACTTTAAACTGTTTTTAAAAAATTCAATAAAGCATAGCCTCTGTATCAAAAATTATTTACGTGCCAAGTCAGGGTTTCAAATTCAAGTATTTTTGTCAAAAGGCCATAAGATGTTTTTGACACCAAGAAACTATGTTTTTATTGGTTTGTTTAACTGAAAACAGGTGAAGAATTTCCCTTACATCTTGCCAAAAACAAAACAAAACAAAAGCACCTCCAGTCAAATACAGAGCCTGGAAAACTTGTAATTTCTGGAAAGTCATCATATGGTAGTGAAGCAAATGTGAAATTGTTTTTAAAACTTTATTGACGCACATAAAACCATATGTTAGTGGCTAAAACCCCAAACCAGCTAATACCTAGAACAGGGGAGAATAAGGAGCAAATTTACAAATTGGGGATTCTCTTTACAGCTCTATTAAGAAGGACAATACTTTGTTATCTTAAATAATTGGACAATGATGTGTTAGATTAAAACCTTCTGTCTTAATATAGGACTCTTTAAAAAGTGCTGACTTGGGAGATTGGATCCCTTCTATGACATGAAATATATGAAATGCAAGCTTAGTTATGAAATTCAAACATATTAACAATTACTTATTTTAACAAGTGGCTTTAATAAGAAGAGAAATAACAGATTCAAAAATTTAGCCATGAGAGCAGACACATAAACAGACATAGAATAATGAAGTAGCTAATTTTTTTAAATAGCTGTGAAAATTAGTTACTTTTTAGTCATTTTTTGTGGCATATGTGTATGTAGAATGGCACAATGAAACTGAAATATATTAAAATGAACCAAAAAAGAACACTATAATTAAAATAAATAACAACATTAAATTAAACTACTTTTTTTAAACCCTTACCTTCCGTCTCGGAGTCAATACTGGGTATTGCTTCTAAGGTAGAAGAGTGGTAAGGGTGAGCCAGTGGGGGTCAAGTGACTTGCCCAGGGTCACACAGCTGGGAAGTGTTTGAGACCAGATTTGAACCTAGGACCTCCCATCTCTAGGCCTGGCTCTCAATCCACTGAGCTACTCTGCTGCCCCAAATTAACTACTTTTAATGAAAGTTCAATCATACTGCCAAAAGTCCTTAACCATTCAATGTTTAGGTATGTATAATATAAAATATACATATATCTCCAATCAATAATGTTGTACGTAGAATTGGTAGGGGAGGAGGAGGCTAAGGTATAGGAACATCTATATAACTCATTCATATATTTGCATAAATTCTGAAAATCAGATTTGCTCATTCATTTGTTAAGTATTTACTGAGCATTGTACTGGGCAAATAGAAAAGTAGAAACAAAAGTTCCCACATCTGCCCTCTGAGAGTTTGCAAATTAGTTGGGAAACACATAATAACTTGATTATAATATATATCTTTATAAAAAAAGACCCATTGACACTGCTTAAATTTTTTGTTGGGGAATAAAAGCAAACTCTGGCCATGTAGAATCTCAGTTTTAGATTTCAGAAAGAGAAATTTCTCACTTAGGATCCAGTCAGAATTTTTATTTCTTTGTTAGCAAGTTAAGGTATCTATAATCTTTATTGTCAAAATTGTGGTTTAAAAGTTTTAATTTTTTTTCTTCCCACCCACATCTCGTCTCTCTCCCACTAGATTCACACGAGGAGCACATCATAAAAACTCACAGCATTCCACTTGTGCAAGGAAGGGCTTTAAAATGTTATAATCAGAGAAAAGAAACAAAAATGAGACACTATGGCTATTCTCCACTTTATATTGCTTTGTGTGTTCACTATTATTTCCTGACAGACTGTCTAATAAGCTGCCTCAGTGTTAGACCATGAGATTTCTTTCTTTTCTCAATTCAATTCAATTCAAAGTTTTTGGATAATAGACTACTATCATAGCACTATCTAAAGGATAAGGGAATGGAGGGATATTGTGGATGAAAGACTTTAATAACTGTAATAGCTCTGATTTTAGAAAAAGAATACATTCATCATTCTCTGCCCTAGTTTCTCAACCAAATTATGCAGTCTCAGAATTAACTTTTTCTAACCTTCCTAACGAGGACACGAGGATATTGCTGTTATAAATAGGGGTCGGCAAATAAAGCAGCCCAATTGTTCACCATTTGTACAATGTTTTAGAACCTTTGAGCTTGAGGAATTCCCTTTTGCTCTTCTACTACCATCTTCTCTGGCATCAAGTTGGAGGGGTTACCTTGCCATGAACCACTACCCCTTGGAATCACTGGAGTCACTACCAAGCCAGTCTTTTGAAATCCCTTTTGCCTGGGGTTTCCAAGCCTTTGAGGGTTTGGCAATGTCAAGGTAGGTTAGGGAGGAGATTAATAATGTCTTTGTTGCTCGGGGTGGCTCAGTATTTTCCTGACAGTGTAGATGAATCAGCTTTATCACTTTTGCCCATCCATCCTCCAAAAGAACATAGAGTGAGATTTCTGTGCCTACGACTCTCAAATTTATATTTATGTGGCCTCCCCAAATCTATTGATAAAATTCCAGTCTGAGATTTGCAAATGACAACTGCTTTTACCATGACCCAGACTAAAGTCTTCATTTTACCCCTCAATCTGGCTCTCCCTTGATGTCTCTATTTCCATTACTGGTATTCATTCAATAAGCATTTATTGAGCATTTGCTACGTGCCAGGAACCATCATAAGCACTGGGGATCCAAGAAAGATTGAAAGCAGTCATTGGCCTCAAAAAGCTCACATTCGTATGGGAGTTACAACATGTAAATAAATAAAAACATTCAAGATCTCTACTGAGTCTATGAGAAGTGATTTTAGAGAGAAGGCAGGAGCAACTGGAAGGACTGAAAAAAAGCTTCCTGCAGAAGGTGGGTTAGGGACAGAATTTTAAAGGTAGCCACAGAAACTAAGATATAAGAAGTTTGAGCCCTGCTGTTGAAATTAGTGTCCTTCTCATGAACTCTTCCATTCACGAGCAATGCTGAGAGGGAAAAACAAAAAAAAATATATATTTTTACCCAAGATAAAGATAAATTAATTGTTAAAGGACATAAGGTTTCTCTACTGTTATCAATGAATATTTTTATCTCTAAAAGAATTTTTTCTAATAAAAGCTATTAAAATATCTAAAGAATAGTTTTCAGAAATGTTTTTGAAAACTTTAAGGAATCTAAGATATATATTTGAACTATTGTATATATTACATATATACACTTCTATATGCTTCAGTTTGAGTGTGTATGTACACACATATACATATATTCATAGATTTATATGTATGTTTATATAAACATAGATACATACATTAATGCATTCACATATAGAGGTCATATAGGTGGCTCAGTGAATAGAGTGCTGGGTCTGAAATTAGAAGACTCATTTTTCTGAGTTCAAATCTAGCCTCAGATATTTTCTAGTTTTATGACCCTGGACAAGTCACTCAACTCCATTAACCTCAATTTTCTTATCTGTAAAATTAGCTGGGGAAGGAAGTGGAAAACCACTCAAATCTTTTTGCCAAGAAAATCCCAAATGGGAACACAAAGAGACAGATACGACTAAAACAAATGAACAACAAAAATACATACATACATACATATATATATATATATATATATACATCCATACTTACACTCAAATACTTTGTAAACAAAATAAGATGATACATCTTCTGTGTAAGTGGTGTAAAGAGGGCAAAGAAATAATGTTTACTTATTAAACTATGAGTATGAAACACACAGTTCAAAGACACTGAATGGGTTGGAGAACCTTGCTGAGGGTATTAGAAATATAGGGAGTCATTGTTCCTTGGGGCATTTACATGTAACTGGGTTAAAATGAGAGAAGTCAAAAATAAAATTAAGAAATCATATAATTTTTTTGAGATAGAGGGATGATTGAAAAAAGAATTTTTCATTTCATAGAGAGAGGAATTAGATGATTGGTTCCTTTTCAGCTAAAATTGTGTTTCTAAGAGTGCTAATGTGTTGCTAAAAATGTGTTGTTAGGTAGTTCAGTGGATTGAGAGCCAGATCTACAAAAGGGAGGTCCTGGGTACAAATCTGTCCTCTGACATTTCCTAGTTAAGTGACTGGACAAATCACTTAAATGCCCTCTCCTAGCCCTTACCACTCTTCTTCCTTGGAACCAATATACAGTACTGATTCTAAGATAGAAGGTAAGGGCTTTAAAAAATGTGTTGCTAAGCACTTGGAAGGCTTTGATTTTAGCCATGGGTAGAAATAGGGAATATAGGAGGTACAAGAGATGAGAGACTAAGGCTGAGGAGAGAAGAACCTAGAAAGCAAAAACTGAAAAAAAAACAACAGAAAGTCTTTTTATTCCTTTTTTTCACTTTCTTTTGAATATTTTCCCATAGTTACATGTTTCATGTTCTTTCCCTCTCTCCCCTAAACCCCCCACCTCCCTAAGCCGATGCACAATTCCACTTGGTTTTACATGTATTATTGATTAAGACCTAATTCCATATTATTCCATAATGATAGTTGGACTAAAGTTATCATTTAGCGTCTATATCCCCAATAACATCCCTGTCAGCCTATGTGATCAAGCAGTTGTTTTTCTTCTGTGTTTCTCCTCCCACAGTTCTTCCTCTGAATGTGGCTAGTTTTCTTATGAAGTCCTTCAGTCTTGCTCTGGATTCTTGCACCGCTGCTAGTAGAGAAGTCCATTATGTTTGATTGTACCACAGTGTATCAGTCTCTGTATACAACAAATAGAGGGTCTTAAAGCTATTCTGTGGCATCCTTGAGGGAAAAAATGATAACCAAAGCAGTCAGATGTCTGAAGGCAGAATGGAAAAATAATACATCCCAAACAATACAACTAAGATCTTCAGTTGCTTTGCTGTACAAGAAAAGCTGACTGTCTAATTTCCCTTGCCCAGAGAATCACACTGCGGTGCTTGTTGTGATCTCTGCTCTGATTGCATGTCAGAGCATCCAACTGAACTGTCCAGGCTTGCCTGTATAGCCCAGAGATAACCAATTTGACAAAGTTTTCAGTTCTTTGTGGTAAAGGGAGCTGCTATTCACAATGAGGTAACACATTCCAAATAACCATCCAAGGATCATTATAAGTTTAAAGAATTTATAAATGTCACATTCAGTATGATTTGTCTAACTGGAGAGTGATAAAGACCAGGAAAAAGTGAGAGAGAAGTGCTTTCATGTACATCAGATATTCCCAAATTCCCAGTGACATTAAAGCCTTTGGAGTTTTGTATTACAAAAGAACATGGATTTTCTTCCTTCATGGTCTTCCCAGCAGGTTCCTATAAGTATGTGCCTTTTTGAGAGATACTGGATATGCTGGTTGCAGAAAATGATACAGATTTATTTTTATTATTCATAAATTTATTATTTATGTTATTTATTATTTTTAAATATAGTATGTGTTGATAAGCATATATACAAACTATATATGTACATATCATAGTTATACATATTTATGAATATGTGTTTATTAATTATATATTTGCTTGCTATTTGTGTTTTGTTATAATATTTTTTACTGATTTGATTTATTGCTAAGTAAACAGTTATGTTTGATATCTAAAATTTCATTATTATAAGTGGCTGGTTATATAAATGGAACTGCAATTGGTTGAGGTACAAGAATTAGAGGGGTGAGTGAGGTAAGTATATGTTCTCCCTACAAGATGAACCCTACTAGTCTGAGAGAATTATGAAACAGTTAATCTTTTTTTTCTCTGGGAAGCTAGAGATGCTAGTGTGTGAGTAGTTTAGGATGTGTATCCAATCTAGAGAGTAAGTAGGTATCAGGAATTCTGTGTAAGCAGTAACCACCTCGTATGGGAATACAAACACCATCCTTATTATATTACATAGGGTAAAGACACAGAAATGGGAGACAGGGTCTCTCATATGTTAAGAAAAACAAGTAGAAAACTAACTGCATCATAGAGAGTATGGAGGCAAATAATATGTGAGAAGATTGGAAAAGTAACAAATGTCTGTATTGAAAGAAGCCTTAAATGACAAACAGGAATTTGTGATTCATCTTGATAGAGTTTATTGAATGGAGGAGAGATGGTTAGATGCTCATATCTAGAAAATCACTTTGGCAGCTGAGGGGAGGATAGATTGGAATGAGGAAAGATTTGAAGAAAGGAGACATCTCTAATTATTTATTTATTATCTCTATTATTATCCATGTATTAATTTATTAAGTAATATTATAAATTGGTTAATTTATATTATTAATTTATATTATCAATTATTATCGCTATTAAAGGAGACATCTCAATTTCTGATTAGAAATCTTTTGGAATAATCCAAGGGAGAGAGCCTGAACTTGGATGATGATGGTGCAAATGGAGAGAAGTTGATGTCTATGAAGGTAGAAATAACAATATCTGGCAATGCAGTCTCTGTGTATAGGTGAATAAGAATGACAAGATGAGAATGACAAGAAATTTGCAATCCTTGATGACTAGAAGGATTATTATGTTCTTAGTAGAAATAGAGAAGTTCCAAAGAAAGAAAGGTTGAAGGAAGGTACGTAAAAAATTCTATTTTGGACAAGTTGAGCTTGAGATGTTTATGGGACATATAGTTTGAGATTTCTGAAAAGTAGTTGGGGATGAAAGACTAGATCTCAGCAAAGGGACTGTGGAGGGATATATACATGTGGAAATCAGCTGCATTAAATGAGAATTGAATGTATAGGAATTAGTGATTATATTGAATGTATAGGAATTAGGGAACAGTGATGCACAAACCTGGGGAGGTTTCCAGGAAAGAGTGACCAACAATCTCAAAGGATACACAGAAGTCAAGATGAATGAGAATTGAGAAAAGGCCACTGAAAAGGCCAATTGGGAAATTATTGATTAAGTATGACGAGAGCATTCTCAGTTGAATGATGGGATATAAGATAGAAATAAGGATAAAGGGAGAGGAGGTAGAAGCAGGGAGTATGTACAGCATTCTAATGGAATTTAACCTAGAAGAGGAGATGAAGTATAATGGTACAATCGAATGAATTTCATTTGTTTATAAATAGAGGAATAAAAAGGCATGTCTTCTATGGAAAACATGTAAGAAACAGACATAGGGAGAAATTAAAGAAAAATGAGAGTGGGCATTATAGAGGGGGCAGTATTCTGGAAAAGATAGGATGGGATCATTTGTGCATGGAGAGACATTGACTTTGGCTAAGAAAAAGGCAACCTCTTGGTGAGACACAAGGATGAAGGAAGAGATAAGTGGAAGAAATGGAAGCTGGAATACCTCTGAATGACATGAGATGAAGAGGAGGGGAGAGAAGGGCAATAGATTTTTTTGAGTAAAATATGAGGAGAGGTCTTCAAAAAGGAGAGAGGGTTACATAAGAAGTTTGAGGAGAATCAAGAAGGGTTGGAATAGCTGCTCCATGTTGTTGAATTAGTGAATTGATTAGGAATGAATACAATTATTGCTTTACTTTAATCAGGGCCAGTTGAGATTATGCAACATAAAAAAATGAATCTCCAGAATCATTGCATGATTTTCCCCAACTTGATTCAGTATCATGTAAATAAGAGCAAAGTCAGTGAATGGTAGAAATAAAATGAGGTCATGGTTTGGCAAGGTGTGGACAAAGAGAGAAGGGATTTCAGAATAGAGGATTCAATAGAGTTGAATTGGTTCACTAAAAGATTTAGATAGGGGAGGAAATAAATTATAGTTAATATAGGAATGATGTTCTAGGAAAGAACTTAGGGGTAGAGGGAATGAAGGTATTAATGAAAGTAAAAAGATTTAGGGTTCATAAGGTTTGAGGAAATTTTACCAGAAATTATGATCAGATAGAAGAATTTTAAAATCTGCTAACAGAGAGGTAGAATACTTATAGGTAAATGAAAAATCAAGGATATAAGTATCTCTGTGTATAGCGAAGGTGATTTAGAGGAACAGGTCCTGGTATATGAGTGGGAAGTTATAAAGGGATTTGAGGGGGTATGAATATGTATGTCCCTAAGCATGAACTCACTGAGTAAGAAAGGATAATGCCCAATCACCATCCTCAATATCCAAGGCTCATAATCCTAGAACCCACTTTTGACTCTTCTATTCCTCTTACTGCATGTGTCCAATCAGTTTCCAAGTCAGACCCACTTCTATTTTATGTTCTGCTTCTAATTCCTTTCTGCTGAACCTAGTTCAGGCTCACATCTTTGCTAACTTGAATTATTATATTAACCTAGAAAGTGGTTGCTCGGGATTTAAGTTATTCCTTCTTCAGGCCTTCCTTCCCACTGGTGAAACTTCCTTATGGAGTGTTATAATCAGACCAGTATTCTTTATAAAACTCTTTATACTGCTTTATTGTTTACAGAGTAAAGGACAAATTTCTAAGTGTGGCTATATGAGGATTTTTATAAAATTTCTCAATTTTATTTAGACTACTCTCCTTCATTTACTCTGTGTTTAAGATATCTATATTATTATTAATGTGCCATGCTTACCCTGACTTATTCTGTCTCAGTGCCTGGAATAAGACACATTCTCTATAAAGGTATTAAAAGCCCTTCCTCCTGTTGAGTCCAGCTTAGGTGCTACTTCTATGATGCTTTTTTTTTTTATGTTCTCCCTTTTCTCATTAAAGCCATCCTTTTCTCCCTCCCTTTTCCCACAAAAATGTCTGTCTTCAAATTTTTCATAACACTCAGCTGTAGTCTAATTTTTGTATTTATCTCACTCTTCTTTATGAATTAGTTGTTTTAATTTTCACCTTTCTCCATAGTAGACTTTTTAAAGAACATTTTCCTCCTTCATATCACATCAATGGCAATGCCTTTCACATAGTGCCTTAAACATTATGTTCACACTGAGTAGAAAAAATATAGCCAGAAGGATATGAGCCAATTGTTCAAGACATTAGACAAAAATGTATATTTTATCAGGAAACATCTTTCAAAAGTCAGGCATAGTAGAACTATAAAGCATAGAGTAGCCAGAAACAATTACAATGATATTAGACTGGAAGCCTGTCCAGGTCCATCTAAGTCTCTCTGTACCTCCTCATGTCCCAAATGAAATTCTGTTTAACAGAATTTCATTTGCTCCCAATAGCTATTTCCAAGTTCTACATGGACCCAAGGAGTTTTACAGTCTTTACATGTTTGGTGCTATGTTAATATCCCCATTTTACATGAATATTGGTAAAGGCACCATAGGTTCTATTCTGAAGTTCTGTCTTTGAAATGAGGGGAGAACATTGTAATCTCAAAAAAAAAAAAGAACATTGTGCAAATATAATCAGTTCAACTCAATTTCACTACTAACTCTTGATTGCATATGTTTTACAATGATATCTGATTCACCAAAAATAGAAGACTGCATATTTGAAGTTCATTTCATAATTTTCCTTTTCCATGAACTTTTCATGTAAATGTAGTTGCCAATTTCCTTTGTGTACTAATCAATCCTAAGAATCATTCATATCTGACAAAATTAAACCCAGATTTCATTGGAAAAGCTACAAAGTTTAATGGTTTTTCAAGAACTGAATCTTCAGATTGCATTTTTCTCAGAATTTTTGTTAGAAAATTTAACAAAATTATTTACATCTTCAAAATGAATGACTGAACAAATTTTATCCTATTTTGAATTGATGTTGTTATTTTTGATTTCGTTTTAAAGTTAAAACTGGTACAAATGATTGGGTATGAATATTGGAATTAAACATTTTATTCGTGTAATACTAAGAATAGGTTATGTTTTTGATTCTCTCTTATTCAATTGAATTCAGTTGCAAAATACTTATGAACAATTCATAAAGTGTGCCATGTTAGGTCAGAAGGGAAAAAAGGACATTTCTAGATTGGAGAATTAAGGCATATCCCTCATCTTCCTTGAGGCAGTGATATTTTGGTTGGGTAGGAATTCAGCTCAGGAAGTACTGGAGGATACAACAGGAACAGAGAGTAGTAGAAGGAAATATGTGGAAACAGCAGAGCACAGGGTGTATTTTTGGATGGAAATGCATATGTTTTGTCTAAAGAAAAGAAAACACAGAGAGAGATGATATAAGAAAATGCTGGGAAAGTAAGGTGGTAGAAATCTGTCAAGTCCCTTACCTGCTGAGCAAAGGACTATTATGAGAACAATATTTGAATTTTTGCATCATGAATTAAAATGCAGATGTGATAGATTTATGGTTAGGGATAGAGAACTTAACAAAATAGAAATCTATTTGATTATAAGCTTTCTGAAGCCTTTTTTTTTTAATCCCCAGCACTTAGCACATCACCTGGCAAAGATAACACTTAAAATATTTATGAATTAATTGATAGTAAAAATGTATTTGTTGAGTGCTATGAAATTCAATTCATATTAATTTAAATTAAAAAGAATGGAGGTAGGAAAAAACTACCAATGTATAATTATCAAGCTATATAATGAAAATAATAGATATGATGGACAAAGGCTAATCATTGGTATAGTCAGAGCTGTCCAGGAAATTAAAAAAAACAAAAACAAGAAAAGTACCAGTTATAACATCTACAGTTCTCTTTATTTATATACAAATGATAATAGTTTAGGCAACAAAGTGAGGAGCTACAAGTTCTAATGTATCTTGGCAAATTTAACATTAGTGATATCATGGGATAAAATTTAGCTCTGAATATGTATGCCTAATGAAAATAAAAACAGACAATGTTGGTAAAAACAGCAATGTATAACTGTATATTACGAAGCTGTGCTCATGCAAATTAAACCCAGGTATCCCAGGTAGGGAAAGCATGATGTACAGCATCTAAATGAACATCAGTGGAGAGAAACAGAACTATATTTTTATTGTAATAATATATTATAGAATCCTTAGAAAGAAAGAGTAAATAGATGCAAATTTGGGGAAAAAGATAATTTCTCTCACAGAGGAAATGAGACATTCTCTCTCTCTCTCTCTCTCTCTCTCTCTCTCTCTCTCTCTCTCTCTCTCTCTCTCTCTCTCTCTCCTTGCCTTAACAATAATTTAATCCTTCAAAAATTGGCATGACCAACAGTGGATATTGTATTCTACATCTGATTCTTATGCACATAGAGAACTATTTGCTAAGCTAGAAATGATAGGAAACCTACAGACCCACAAGTTGTCTCTCACGCTCTTGTAATAGAGTAGTGTAAAGTAAGACATTATCTTAAATACCCTTGATTTGGGGAGAACACTAAAGATTGAAGGGAAGACTAAATAGGATTCTGTGGACTAAAATTCCATAGGGGAGTCAGCCTGGGAAGAATGGGAAGCTGAAGAATGAAAGGCTCCATAGAACTCAAGGAAAATATATCTGTAAATAAGGAAAGTGTCTTGAAGACTTCAGCAAAGAAAGATTTTTTTTTTCTGTCATATTTCTCCTTTTGATCATATGTGCAGTAGCTTGAGGTTACTTTTCCTTGGATCAGTTTTATTGGTAGAGATTGTGTTCCAAACTAGTTTTTTTTTGTGGGAGAAGGGGACCACTAACACCTGTTTTTTGAAATTTTTTTTAGTAATATCCCTTTCTAGAAGCTAATTAAATCTGGCTGCCTAATTGATATTGACTAATAATCAATAACAGAAATACACCAATCAGAATTCATGAATGATAGCATTAGAAAGACACTGTCCCTCCTCCTTAGGGTTAACTCTAGAGCCCTGTGGAAATAAAGTAACCAAGCTCTGGGAACCCAACTTAGCAGTACAAATGAGTATTGGGAAGTAGCTCCAGTGCATTAGCTATAATTTTATAAAGTATCTCATACTATTTTTGAGAAATGATAAGAGATGTGGGGTAGACAATAATAATAATAAGATAGATTCACAATGGCTTGAATGACTACCCAAAGAAGAGTCTTGGTTCAGTCATCAAGTCATGGCCAACTCTTTATTTGGGATTTTTTTTACTTAAAAATTTTTATTTAATTAATTGATTTAGAATATTTTTCCATGGTTACATGATTCATGTTCTTTCTCTCCCTTCTTCCCACCCTCCTCCCATAGCCAATGAGCAGTTTCACTGGGTTTTACATGTGTCATTGGTCAAGACCTATTTCCATATTATTAATATTCGCATTAGAGTGATCACTTAGTCTACATCCACAATCATATTCCCATTGAAACATGTGATCAAGCAGCTGTTTTTCTTCTATGTTTCTGCTCCCACAGTTCTTTTTTCTGAATGTGAATAGTGTTCTTTCTCATAAGTCCCTCAGAATTTTTCTGGATCATTGCATTGTTGCTAGTAGAGAAGTCCATTACATTTGATTGTGTCTCTGTGTATAAGATTCTCCTATTTTTGCTCCTTTCACACTGCCTCAATTCCTGGAGGTCATTCCTGTTCACGTGGAATTCCTCCAGTTCATTATTCCTTTTAGCACAATAGTATTCCATCACCAACAGCTACAACAACATGTTCAGACATTCCCTAATTGAAGGACATCCCCTCATTTTCCAGTTTTTTGCCACTACAAAGAGTGAGGCTATAAATATTTTTGTACAAGTCTTTTTTCTTATGATCTCTTTGGGGTATAAACCCAGCAATGGTATGGCTGATTCAAAGGGCAGACAGTCTTTTAAAGTCCTTTGTCCATCATCCCAAATTGCTATCCAGGATAGTTGGATCAATTCACAACTCAACCAGAAATGCATTAATTTCCCATTTGGAATTTTCTTGGCAAAGATACTGGAGGGTTTTGACATTTCTTTCTTTAGCTTCTTTTATAGATAAGGAAACCAAGGCAAACAGAGTTAAGTAACTTGCCCAGGGTTACGCAATTAGGAAGTATCTGAATTCAGATTTAAATCCAGAACTTCCCATCTTCAGGCATGGCTTTCTATCTACCAAACTACCTACCTGTCCCAGCTTTTTGTTCTTTGACTTTTTTAAATAAGAACATATAAAATCATAGATGCCATAATTAATAAATTTGCAAATGATAAAATTTAGAGGAAAGAGTAAAATATCGACTAATAGAACATGTCTTCCTTCACTTGACAATGCTTCAAATACTTAAAGATTACTGTATTTCCTCTGTTTTCTCTTCTCTAGGCTGAAAATGTCTAGTTCCTTCAATCAATCTTCAAATTACATAGACTAAAGACCCTCCAACCCTCATGGGTTGCCTGCCTCTGAACACATCAAATTATTAACATGGTCTAAAAATGTGATGCTTAGAATTGGACACAATACTCCATATCTAGTCTGATCAGTATAAATTAAAGTTGGATTATCAGACCCCTTTCCCCCATTAATAGATGCTAGGGATCTTTCAATGAAGCCCAAAATTGCATTAACTTTTCTGAGTACCATATAAGACTACTAATTCATATTAAGCTCATATTTCATTAAAACCTCTATCTTTTTTAGATTTAATGTTGCCTAAACATGTCTCTTCCACCTTGTTCTTGCAAAGCTTATTTTTTAATTCCTATATAAGACTTTATCCTTATCACTATTAAATTTCCTTTTATTCAAATCAAGCTAATATTCTAATGGGGACATGTAAGACAATCAAATGAAAAATAATCTTAGATTGGAGGTTGTACAAAAACAAGTTCTGAGTCTGATATGGACCCTTTATAATCATTTGCTGACCTTTGACAGTTCAGAATCCTAATTTGTTTAAATACTAATGTGTTAGCTTTATTGTATATGCAAGAACCTTATGTAATTTGAAAATATATTATCTAGAAGAGGGATTTGATTTCTTTAGTTTCACCCAGAAAGGGATAAATAAGTGTCCAGAGAAAGTGTCACCTTGGGTCATGAATGGACTTGAGTCTATGTCATTCAAGGATCATTTGAATGTACTGGGCATTTTTAGACTGATTAAGAGAAATCTTGGAGGGAAAGAGGAATGTTAGATGTCCTCAAATATTTTTTAAACCCTTGTACTTCGGTGTATTGTCTCATAGGTGGAAGATTGGTAAGGGTGGGCAATGGGGGTCAAGTGACTTGCCCAGGGTCACACAGCTGGGAAGTGGCTGAGGCCGGGTTTGAACCTAGGACCTCCTGTCTCTAGGCCTGACTCTCACTCCACTGAGCTACCCAGCTGCCCCCTGTCCTCAAATATTTTAAAGGGGTATGGCAATTGCAAAGAAAATAATTTAGGCTTGAGGTCAAGAAATACTTCCTACTAATTATAAATGTCAAAAAGTAGAATTAACTACTTTTGGCCACATGACCCCTTCTCCTCCTTGGAAGTCTTCAAGTGAAGGCTCACTGATCCCATCTCTGGTATATTACAGTAGGGGTTTCAAGTATGAATTAGACTATGTAGTTTCTGAGATCCTTTCCAACTTTAAAATTATGTAATTCTGTGACTGTCACCTAGCCTGAATGATTTTCGTTTCTTCTTCTACCAATCTGATTCTTTACATTGTTGATATCTATTGCCTATTTCAAATTAGATCCAAAAATAAGAGAAATTTTTTTAAGCAAATTCTAGACATAGATTGACCTTATTAATGACTCATTCAACTGGCTGAGAAATCAAGCATAATTTGCTCAAGATAATTTTGAACCCCTAAATCACACCTGCATTGAAATATTAGCCTTTTACTATCAGAAAAGGGTTCAAGGAAGAAGGAGATTACAAAGTTTGAAATAATGATCTCAAAAGAGAATGAGACCTACAGGATAGATCTGAGAGGAAAACCTCTCCTTAATATATTCTAAACCATATATGTATTTTTTTTACCCAAGCTCCTAAGCCTATCTGTTAGATCTTAGATGTAGAAACAATGGAATGTGATCTAGCCTGCTGAGGTATTTATGATAAACTTCCGAAGGAGTTGGAAATGTTCCCCACCCCCAGGGAAGAGTGTCTTATATGACAGTGCTCATATAATTATGTTAAGATGGATTGGAACAGAACTCTTTGGCCTCTGTCTGGAATAACTCCCAGATCCAAGTTGTAAAAGAAAAACATGGTTGGCAAAATTGGCATACATCTGGCATTATTCAAATTTTAGACCTCACAGATATGAGAACACCAAACAAATTTACATTATAACCAGATTTCAGTTTTCTCAGTTTACATTTATTTCTATGGGTCTATTACTGGCTCTACCAGTTTCTCTAGAAGAAGATGGCTGGTCAAAAAAGTTTTAGATAAAAATCAAAGATGTGATTACTATATATATTTCTAACCCCTTTCTACCCGATCTACTCACTGCCAATTATGAAAACCTTGGTTAATGAATTAGGGGAATACCAGAATAGCTTCAAAACATGAAAAATCAAGTGAGCTTTCAGAAAGTATTTCTCATTTTTCAAAGTCTAAAAGGGAGTAAAAGACACCTGTGTTTCTGTAGAAGCCAGCTAAAAAGCACCTGCCTTTTCTCAGTTACTGTTTTCAAGGTGTTTACTTTCAGGGCAAGTTTCAAGCACTAAAGGAATGCTGGGATTTGGTTTGAAGTATGATTTTGGAATATCTTCATTTAGTGAATCTGTATGAATCTACACACAAAAATGTCTATGGCTTAAAAAAACATCTGGCTGAATTTCTGTGCATTTAAATGATTATTTTGAAAGTAACAAACTGAACTCTTAATAGTAAGTATTCAGCTAGTTGCCAAATCAACCAATTTGTTGGTAGGATTCACCTTGTCGCTTATATTCAAAATCTTATGGGGGGCTGGCAGCTAGGTGGCTCAATGGATTGAGAGCCAGGTTTAGAGGTGGGAGGTTCTGGATTCAAATATAACCTCTGACATTTCCTAGTTGTGTGAACCTGGGTAAAGTCATTTAATACACGTTGCCTAGCCCTTACTATTCTTCAGTCTTGGATTCTAAGACAGAATGTAAGGATTTTTAAAACAACAACAACAATAAAACCTTATTTGGCCCTTCCATAGCCTTTCATATTCTATTGGTCCCTAAATCATGTTGAATTCACCTCCATATTTCCTGTCCATTGTCTTTACAATGGCTTTTCCAAATGCCTCTGATGTACTCCCTCCTTAACTCCTCCATAGAGTGCCTCCCTCCTTTAAGTTTCCGCTCAGACACCATTTTCTACATGGAGTCTTTCCTCAGTTCTCTGAACACTAATGACCTTCTTCTACACATCTTTTTTTACCTACTTCACATATATTTATATGTTTTCACTTTATAGTGGTGCTATATGTTTTTATGCATGGACTCTTCCCCTCTATTAGAAGGTAAATTCCTTGGGGTAGGGATTGTTTGTTCTTTTTCACTTGTATGCCCAATGCCTAACACAGTGCCTGGTACATGGTAGGCATGTGATAAATATTTGTTGATTGATTGTACCTAGTACACAATGACAATACTACCTGCTTGTACTGTGCCAATAAATCATTCCTATCTTGACTATCTGAACTTTCCAACCCCCCCCGCCCCCCAAATCTCTCCTTTGTAGCTCTACATACATGTGAAGTGGGACATTTTGTGGCATGGGGCTGAAGGCAATGGGAGAAGAGAAGTGGACAATTGGGGTTGGGGAATAGATTGTATATTTCAGGAGCTAGGTGGTCAGATGCACTAGGATGCAAGAGATCCTAAACATAAACAGGGATGAGATAAGTGAATCATTGGGGAATGAGTCTAAGCTAATTATCTGGAGGGAGCTGTATAAAAGGAGGCAGGTGGTTGACTATTCAATGCCTTCCCTTGAGGTCCTACCTTGTGATAGGTAGTAATATTGTACCCTGCATTGCCTCTGAGACTCACCTCACATGTATGGCACAGAGGAATCAGGAGAGGAGGCAAGGGTTGGAAATTTCAGATGCCCCTCAATTGCGGAATGGCTGAACAAATTGTGGTATCTGTTGGTGATGGAATACTATTGTGCTAAAAGGAATAAAGAACTGGAGGAATTCAATGTGAACTGGAATGACCTCCAGGAACTGATGCAGAGTGAAAGGAGCAGATCCAGGAGAACATTGTACACAGAGACTGACAAACTGTGGTAAAATCGAATGTAATGGACTTCTCTACTAGCAGCAATGCAATGACCCAGAACAATTCTGAGGGACTTATGAGAAAAAATACTATACACATTCAGAAAAAGAACTGTGGGGGCAGAAACAGAAGAAAAACAACTGCTTGATCACATGGGTCAATGGGGATATGACTGGGGATGTAGACCCTAAATGAACACCTTAGTACAAATATGAATAATATGGAAATAGGTCTTGATCAGTGACACATGTAAAACCTAGTGGAATTACGCCTGGGCTATGGGAGGGGGATGGAAGGAGGGGAGGGAAAGAACATGAATCATGTGACCATGGACAATTTTTCTTAATTAATCAATAAAAAATTAAAAAAAAAAGAGTTGGAGATTTCAGTTTGGTTTGGTCTTGAGAAATCTTTGGCATAAAGAGATCAGATGCAAATAATCTATTTTTGAGCCTGACGAAGGGCTCCCTAGGAAGGCTCAGGAAAAAAATATTATGTAGAAAATGGATAGTTTATTGAAATTATCTTCATATTATTTCAACAAAAATATTTAATACCTGCTATGTATATAAAACACTGAGGGCAACAGGGAAACAACATTTCCCCCAAACAATTTTGTCTATTGCTTGATAGAAGTCAAATTATGTTAAAAACCTTATTGGGGAGGGGGTGGAGGACAGCTAGGTGCTCAGTGGATTGAGAGTCAGGCCTAGAGGTGGGAGTTGACCCATGCAGTTCATAATCAGATCTCTATCTTTATTCCTTATCTCTTCCTGAGCTCTATTTCCTATAGTTCCAAAATGACTGAGGTAGCAGGGGGAAACAGAAATCATACTAGACAAGGAATTTGGAAAGATTCAGTCTTAAACTTGCATTTGACATTCATTAACCATTTGACCTAGGATAAGTTATTGAATTTGTCTGAGCCTTAATTTCCTAATCTGTAAAACGGAAATAAGAATACTTGTAACTATTTTATTGCATTGGTGGTGGATCAAATGAGATAATGCTATTTACAGTGCTTTTACAATCTTTAAAGAGATCTGTCAGCCACACATTTACAACTACTTTTTGGACATTTCCACCTGGATTCTCTGTCAGCATCTCGAACTCAACATTTCTAAAACTAACCTCATCAAGCATCCCATGCTCTGTCCCTATCTCAAGTGGTTTCTTCCTTTTGACTTCCCTATTAATTTCAATAATTGCAGTCTTAACCTTTCTGAGTCATCTTTGACTCCTCCACGCCTCTCAATCCCCACAAAAATCCTGATGATTCCCTTTTCACATATCTCTTATCTTTTCATCCCCCCCAGTTCCTATTATCAACCACTTTGCTCTGACTCATCATCCCACACTTGAACTCTTTCATTAGCCTTCTAATTTGTCTCAGTGCTATCCTTTCTCCATCCTCCAATTCATCCTGTTTACAATCACCAAATTAACCTTCCCAAAGCATTATTTTGATCTTGATCTTTAACCTTTGCTTCTAAACCTTCATTAGTTCCCTGTTAACTAAAAAAATAAGGCCCCAACTCTATAAGTTGGCAATCAAGACCCTTCACAATTTGGCTTAAAGCCATGTTTCCAGCCTTATTTCCCACTTTTTCCTCATATGTACCCTGTGTTTGAGACGAATTAGTTTCTTGTTGTTCTAATATGTCTTACAAATTTCCACCCTTGCTCTCATGCTTAAGTTGTTCTCTTCTTTGGTTTCCAGCTAATGAAGTTCCTCAGATCCTACCTGCAATGCTATCTCTTCTGTGAAACCTTTCCCCATTGTACCATGTAGACACTATTCTTTTGCTCTCTGAGTTCCTCTAGCAATCAGTTTATACTAATCACATAGAATTTATATTGCTTTGTGTTGCAATTATTTATATAAATACAAGCCTTGAGGGAAAGCATCAGGTTTAATATATCTTTTGTGCCATCCACAAACCATCACAATCTATTGTATATGATATATGTCCTGAATAAATGAATGTTTCTTCAATGAACAAATGGATGAATGTGTACAGATGCTAAGATATACACACATCTAGACACAATCACATATTTTTCAGCCCAATATGACCTTCCTAAATGGAACATGACAATTCCTTTACCATAAAAAACAGCAGAAAGAGGATTTAAGGAATTAGGGACCCCACACATCCCATTCTCAGTTACTAAGCATTTGTTAAAACATTTTACTATGTGGTGAAAGGTCATAAATTGCAAATGGATATCTTTGCAGAAAAGCAATCTTGTGCAGTGAAAAAAAGCCCAGATCTTGGAGTTAAAAGGCTTTGGTTCTGGCCTCTTGTCTGGCAATTATTAGTTATGTGACCTTGGAAAGGTAACCACATCTTGAATCTTGTTTCTTCATCTGCAAAATGGAGGTGATGATATTTATACTCACTACTTTCTGGGATTGCCCAAGGATTAAAAAGGATAGTGTACATAGAAAGTGCTTTGTGAGTGTAAAGTATATAAGGTAACGTTTTTCTTCCTAAAATCTTCATGGAAAATTGGCCTCATTTAAAAGGCTATTTGAGAGATCTCATTAGGAGTTAAATCCGTTCATATCCAGTTACTCCATTTGTGCAAGCCCACATCTGAATCAACCCATGCAAGCTTCTTTCCTCCCATATCCTATATCACTGTTAGTGTGAGGATTTAATGAAAATATGTACATGAAAGGACACAGAAAAGTATAAATCCCTAAACCAGAACACTATATATTATGATTATTAGATCTTCTTTGTCTGCCTCTTCTTCCCCAACTATCTGTAAATTCTGATCTCTCATCGTCAATCTGTCTCAGCCTTTTTCGTGTACAACTAACTCCACCTACTTCAACATTAATAGCATTGATTCCCAGCCACAGGAATAGAGTTCTGGGGACATCTCTTTCTTTTTTTTCCTTTTCAAAGGACCTTTCATTCCGTCAGTGTAATATAGAAACTCCGTCCTCAAGTGCTTATCAGTGATTCATCAATCACTTAACATCTAAGAGAGTTTCTGGGGACACTGCAAAAGGGTATGTGAATTGTTCAAACAGTATTATTATACTCTTTCTCCAATTCAATTTAGCAAATATTTATTATGCCTACCATGCAGAAGGCATTGTGTGAGGTGTTTAACTCTGGCCCGAATCAGAAGCAAAAGGTACTAAGGCAGTGATGGGCAAACTATGGCCTATGGGCCAGATGCAGCCCCCTTGAAATGTTCTATCAGGCCACGCAACATTATTCCTAATCTGACAAATACAATGAGTAGGATGCAATGCGATGAAATTTTGAAAGAGTTGCCTTAGAAACAGACTGACAGATGAGCATTTCCTTTCCTTTGGCCCCCTCTTTAAAAATTTTGCCAATCACTGGACTAAGACATAATAAGGTGAAAGTCAGTGGATTTCCCTAACTTGGTTGAACTCTTTCCTGTCCCAATTATGCAATATTTATTTGCAAAATTTGTACAATATGTCTTCCCAGGGTGAATATGTTGACCTTATATCCTGGTTTTTCCAGACGAGTCTCAGCTTCAAGAGCAAAGAACTTGCCTTTCTCTAACACTTTAAATTTTGAAAAGCATTTTTTCCCCTTACTGTCACCAGTACAGGCACTATTATCCTCTTTTTTATTGAGGAGGAAAGGGAATTGAACTGTTCATATTCAAATAGCTAGTAAGTGAGAGCCAAGGTTTCACTCCAGATTAGATGATTCTGAGCCCCATGCTCTTTTCAGAACAACACTGCCTCTCCAAAAGAAAGTGAATAAAAAAAGTAGCCGAAAAGTACATACTTTGTCAGTTCATGTGCCCTGTTTTTTGGTTCCAGAAATGCGGTCACTACAATTTTGAGTAGCATTACATTATAAATATGAGCCACTCCATTTCTAAAAATTGATGCAGTTTTTTTAAAAGTTTAATTCACTACATGATTATATGCAGTTTCATAATATTGATGCAGACATGCACAACCAGTTTACATTAAGGGTGAAGAAACCTTCATGACTGATTTCTGGAGTTACCCAGTTACAAGACATCTGAATTGGCCTTACAGTTTGGAAAATATAACTCTAATCAAAAATTTCAAGACTGATCTCTTTACTACCAGCTCCTTTCCCAAATGGCAGTGAGTTTATTAGATGGAAAATTAGCATCCCTCTTGCAATTCCCATGGTTCGAGCTCTCTGTAGCAGCAGCATTCTAGTCATTGTGCCCTGGCAATTGTCAAGGAAATAGTGTCGTTGTTGTTGTCACTTGGTTCAGCCATGCCCAGCAATTTGTGACCCTATTTGTACTTTTCATGGCAAAAATAACAGAGTAGAGTGCCATTTCCTTTCCCAGCTCATTTTATAGATGAAGAAACTGAGGCAACCAGGGTTAAGTGACTTTCTCAAGGTCAGTGTCTAAAGTCTCATTTGAACTTAGGTCTTCCTGACTTCAGTCCTGGCACTCAACTACACCCCTCATTGCCCCAAACAGCGTGGTACGGTAGAAATAATGCTATATTTTGAGTAGAAGATACGGGTTCAAATCCTCATTTTGTCAGTTACTCCCTATGTGTCCTTGGAAATTAATCATGCTTTGCGTTATACATCTATTAAAGGAGAAGGTTGTTTTATAGAAATTATAATGTTTCTTTCCTTCTAAATTTATAATCCTATGTGCAAATGAAGTTTCTGATTTATACTTTAGGTACAGATATAAACAGTTTTAGGCATATACCTATGTGAACTTTCTGATGAGGGAACTCCCTCTCCTAATCCCTTTATCTGCAAGGTTCAGTCTAAGAGAGCTACCTAAAGCACAGAGTTTCAGTCATTTGCCCAGGGTCACAAGGCCAGTAATTATCAGAGGGGAGACATAAACCCATGCCATCCTATCTCTGAAGCCACTCTATTAATTTTATGCCATCCTACATGAAGAAAGATGAGTAAACTGTGTTCAAGAGTCAAATTCAAAGATAGAATATCTAAGACCAGATCCTTCCAGCTGCTCATTTTTTAATTCAAACCAGTGATAAGAAAGAACAAGTCTTAGAAAATAAATTTAAATCTTTGACCATATTCAACAGTTTCTTTTCAAATTTCCTGCTGGGAAAATTTAACTTTTAAATAGATATCACCAAAGTTGTTCCCACCTGTCTTGTTTTACAGGATTGTTCTCCCAGCTTTATTTTGAAGGAATTGCTTCAGAAAGTGCAAAGGGCTTGATGGGCCTTTAAGAAGAACACTGACCACTCTGTTGTTTTGGGATTTTGTTGTTGTTTTCTACCCAAAGAGTTCTATTCTTCCTGTGTGCGCTCCACAAGTTGGCCGTTGAGAAACCCAGAAAGGATGGTTGGTGGCAATTAATTATTACACTCTCGTATGTTTGCAAAGAAAGCCACTGTATTCTTATTTCGTATGAGCTTGGTCCCTTTATCAGCTCTATGACCTTTACCAGGAGCAAAAAGTGCTGATTCCTACACAGTCAGTAAGTGATGAGAAAGGAGAATCTTCCGTTCTGCCAATTACAGACAGTAATTGCCATGTAATGAAGTTAATGTTTTGTAGAATTTACAACCTGATATTAATGGTGTTTCTTTTCCAGCCTCCCTCCTCCTACTTGGTTTTCACCCGGCTTTTTTTTTCCCCCACAACAAAAGAAACAGGACAATATGTGAAGGCTCATTAATTCTATTTAGTTTTGATTTTTCCCCCCTTCTCTTCTCCCCTCCTCCTAGAGGTTAAACAAGAGCCATGTCATCAGGACATTCCATAAACTCTGGTTCATGCGAGGGTGAAAGTTACAGCCTCCACACATGAGCCCGCACTGTATAAATGCTCCCTTTTCAATTTCCACCCGGCCCATTTAATGGCCATGCCGTTTTATGGCCTCCTTGATCACCAATTACACCACCAAGAACAATAGACCTACCACTTAAATGACAAGGCCTCAAATTTGCCTTGATTTGCCAATGTGTTTCATAGCAACACTTTCTTTGAAAGTAAGGGTAGCCTAATTACAAGAATGAAGATGGATCAGGGTTTAAGAAAGGCTCTCAGGCCCAGAACAATATGCTAACCTAACTGCACCTCCTGTCCTCCTACTGTATTATTCTGACCTCAGGCTGCCCCTGTAACACTCTATCTGACCTGAGGCTGCCCAAAGGAAACCGCGGATGCCCTCCCTATCTTTAATGCCACTGCGGGAATCGGGGAGGGTGTCGCTGAAATCAGTGACACAGGAATCTAGGAAAAATAAATCATAAGACAGGATTTCAGACAAATTGAAGAACTGCAGGATGCCCACATGGTATTCTGTTCCCCACTAAACTAATGGCTGTACAGCATAAATCTGAGTGGGATAATACTATTTCATGTTGCAGGCCAAATGTTAAATACCTTATCTTCTTTGTTAGGCAATAGTTAACCAAGGGGGGAGCTGCTCTCTAGTTTAATTGAGGCAGTTGGCTTTTTTTTTTTTTTTTTTTAATGGCTGAGGTATCCCTGGGTGGTAAAAACTGAAAAAAAAAGAATTCAAGTGTCATTTCAAAAGTAAGAAGTTCGACCCAAGCTGAGAAAAAAATCTTTTTAAAAAATGCATCACAAATTAAATAAACATTTTCTCCATAAAATTATATAGTTTGTAATATCCTTAGACAATAATAGTAATTGTCAGCATGAAATATTGGATCCATTGTTTCTGTGAGTCATAAGGGTTATTCTAGGAATTGGTCATAAGTAATATGCATCCACTACCACCCACCATAGACCTCCCCTGTGACCAGGGCTGGCCTAAGAAGTCAGGGAAAAGCAAGTGATCCAATTTAATTCAATAAATCACATAATATCAGGGTTTCAAGTCACCTCAGAAGTCAGCACTGAAACATGTCCCTGAATAAGACTTGTCTCTTCCTTTTTGACAAGCGGTCACTCAGGCCTTATTTAAAGAACTCACTATCTCCAGTGTCAGCCCAATGTATGTTGAATCAGCCCTGAGTGTTAGGAAGTCTCATCCATCCTCCATAAGAGAGCCCTTGTGAAACTGGAAGGTAGATATCATTTACTCCCAAAGTTTTCTTTCGAATAGACATTCCCAGTTTCTTCCAATAATCTCTATATGGCAAGAGCTGAATTCAAATTCAGTATTTGACAAATACTTTATCAACCTCTACTATGTTGTGAAAGATCATGCTAAAGTCACTTGAAAATTGCGTCTGCCCCCAAATATACTTACTCCAAATGCTGAAAGAGAGGAGAAAGTTCCTAAATCAACTCATGAATTAACAGCAAGACTTTTCTTTCCACAACTAGAAATAAGACTTAAAATTCAAATTTGACCAGAAGCGATCAACATTGACTTAAATTCACTCGTCTAGCATGTTGATTTATAAGATCTTTTCTTGAAGGATTTTGATGGAGGGAAGAACAGAATATAAGGTTCTCTATTAAGAGGACATAGGGGGGCAGCTGGGTAGCTCAGTGGAGTGAGAGTCAGGCCTAGAGACAGGAGGTCCTAGGTTCAAACCCAGCCTCAGCCACTTCCCAGCTGTATGACCCTGGGCAAGTCACTTGACCCCCATTGCCCACCCTTACCAATCTTCCACCTATGAGACAATACACTGAAGTACAAGGGTTTAAAACAAACAAACAAAAAACAAACAAAAAAAAGAGGACATAGGAATGAGGAGTTGGTATTGGGGACAGAGGGGAAAGAAATCTTTAAGAGGTATAATAAAGAGTCAAACAATAAAAGGGTTCCTATGAGCAATAAGGGGATGGTGATAACAAACTTATAATAGATTTGGTCAGCATAATTATGTTGACTTTCTTCAGAAATGTTCTGAGGTTTGTGGTTAGAAATAAGAGAAAGTGGAAGGTGGGATTCATATAGCATTTAAAAAAATCCTTACCATTCATTGTAGAATTAATACTATGTATCAGTCCTAAAGCAGAAGAGAGCAATAAGGGCTAGACAATGGGGATTAAGTGACTTGGACAGGGTCACATAACTAGGAAGTGTCTGAGGTCAGATTTAAACCCAGGAAAATGAGCCTTTCAGACTCCAAGCTTGGTACTCTTTTTCATTTTTATTTGTTTATTTATTTTTGGTTAATTTGATTTTTTTGGAATTTAAAAATTTTATTTAATTAATTGATTTGGAAAAATTTTCCATGGTTACATGATTCATGTTCTTTCCCTCCCCTTCTGCCACCCCCCTCCCATAGCCAACAAGCAATTCCACTGAGTTTTACATGTGTCATTGATCAAGACCTATTTCTATATTATTGATATTTGCATTAGGGTGATCTCTTATAGTCTATATCCCCAATCATATTCCCATTGACCCATGTGTTTTTTTCTTCTACTCCCAGTTCTTTCTCTGGATGTGGATAGTGTTCTTTCTCGTAGGTAGGCCCTCATAGTTGTCCTGGATCATTGCATTGCTGCTAGTACAGAAGTCCATTACATTCTATTTTACCACAGTATATCAGTCTCTGTGTACAATGTTCTCCTGGTTCTGCTCCTTTCACTCTGCATCAATTCCTGGAGATCTTTCCAGTTCACATGGAATTCCTCCAGTTTATTACTCCTTTGAGCACAATAGTATTCCATCACCAACAGATACCACAATTTGTTCAGCCATTCCCCAGTTGAGGAGCATCCCCTCATTTTCCAATTTTTTTAGGCTTGGTACTCTATCTACTGTGCCACTTAGATGCCCCAGTTAAAGATGATAATGAAGCTTAAAATTTGACTGTTCCACTTGTATGAAAATATTTATAGCTGCGCTTTCTGTGGTGGCAAAAAACTGTAAAATGAGGGTATGCCCTTCAATTGGGGAATGGTTAAACAAATTGTAGTATATGTTGGTGATGGAATACTATTCTGCTCAAAAGAATAATAAACTGGAGGAATTCCATGTGAACTGGAAAGACCTCCAGGAATTGATGCAGAGCGATAGGAGCAGAGCCAGAAGAACATTGTACACAGAGACTGATATACTGTGGTAAAATAGAATGTAATGGGCTTCTGTACTAGCAGCAATGCAATGACCCAGGACAGTCTGGAGGGATTTATGGAAAAGAACGCTACCCACATTCAGAGGAAGAAGTACAGGAGAGGAAACACAGAAGAAAAGCAACTGCTTGAACACATGGGTTGAGGTGGACATGATTGGGGATGTAGACTCGAAACTACCACACCAATGCAACTATCAACAATTTGGAAATAGGTCTTGATCAATGACACATGTTAAAACCAGTGGAAATGCGCATTGGCCATGGCGGGGATTTGGAGAGGGATGAAGGGGAAAGTAAGAGCATGAACCATGTAACCATGTTAACTTTTTTAAAAAATAAATATTATTAAATGTTAAAAAAAATTTGACTGTTCCTTTGGGTGGTGAAGGGTGTGTGTGTTGGGGGGAAGACTAAGGTTACCTGAGCTGAGGAACATGTAGAAAAGGGAGGCTTACAGAGTTCAAAGGAGCATTGAAGTATATTCTGAAGGTCCCAAATGTAAAAGGCAGGAACTGGTTTGAAAGGAAGATTGTAAGTAGTCTAGGTACAGAACTCCTTGAGAAAGAAGGAGGAATAACCCAATGGCTGGAAAAGGACTGTGATAAGCACATACACTGGGTGGTAGAATGAAACCAAAGGAGAAACGGTCATTGAGTGATTGTAGGAAAGGCATAGCCTCTGAGGGATGGAGAGGAGCTAGGAGTATGCCAACTTCTAATCCAAGCTCAGTGTATTATTGTAGGTGAGGCATAAGTGAAGGAGCACACAATAATGAACAGTGTGTGATCGAGTTTCTGTCAGAGCCAAAGGAATGTGCGGTAAGGAAATACAGGATGAAGAATCATTGAGAGCAGGGACCCTGGACGACACAAGGGAGTAAGAGGGCAGAAGGCAATGAGGACTGAAATGAAGAAAGATGAGAGCAAGGGAGAGAGGTTTTTGCCCTGACCTAGGACAAACTGAATCACAGGGATAAAGGGAGCTAGAGATGGGGGTTTTCCTGCCACAGAAGGAGAAAGAAGAGAGGGACTCTGATGTTCCTTCTAACTGCTAGATTCTGTAATTTGTAATTTTCCCTATCCTTTAAGAAAAGACTTCCAAGCCCTCCTGTGGGATTTTATAGCATCTGGTAAATTCTATATCATATTTGCTCAGTGATGCCCCCTGTGCCTTGGACTATTTGATGATCTAAGGTGTCGTGGACTTTTATCCCAAAGTCAAAACTGAAGGTGGCCAAGCTCCAGCTTTAATGAAATATTTTTTATAAGACTAACAATGAGTATTTTCCCCACAGAGAATTAAAGGCATTTTAAATATCCAAGGTGACAGTGCTACTCTCTGGTAACAAGCTTACTAAAGGATTATAAGGCTTTTGATAGATTGGTCACTACAGGGACCATTTTAATCTGACTCCATACATTTTTGATGCTGATTCTTAGCCCAAGGGAATCTTTAATCATAGGAACCTAAAGAAAGAAGTTATCTATGATAGATTGAATGGAATGAAATATTTTAAAATACTTTTTAAACTCTTTTGAATTTTTCCTAGAAGCCCAGAATACTCAAATTGTGCACCCTTTCCCCAGAAAAATATCAGTTATGTAAAAAGGACAGATATAAATTCGAGTCACCACAACCACTCAGTAAAGACTTTAAAAATAAAACTACTTCCTTCTTCCAGTACTTACTTGATTTATAGCTCAGATGAGTACGGGGTGCCCTCTTTTGCCTACATTATATGAACTAATTTTATAAATCTGTCTTTAAGAGGTTGTAATATGGCAAATATCTCTCCCTCCAACAATCAAGGGGAGAAGACGAATAAAAGATAAATGAAGAAATACAATATCACTTTATATTTCAAGGATTTGACTGGAGACAGAATCAACTAAGGCTAACTTCGATCCCCAAATAGTCTTTCCTGCTATGAACTTGGCATTTTTGAAATCTGGTATGACTTTGGATTCTAATTCTAAACTTGTATGTTTGATGCTAAAGTTTGATTCTTATTTTGATTATAAAATCTTTAGCACTCTCCTGTCTAAGAAATATTTCAGACCCTGGGAGGTAAAAATTAGAAAAGCAAATTTACAAAACAAAAAACATTACTGAAAAAATGAAACCAATGTAATTAAATCACAAGGAAGGAAAATTCTACTTCCTGAGACGTGGCATAAGCTGAAGGGAAGTTCTGGAGGAATTCAGACATTGAATTACTTTGCACGTCACCCTTCCTGAAGAAAAGATACAATCCAGCATAGTTGTGGAGAATATACATAAGGTTTTGGAAGTCCAGATTAATTTCCCTTCCTTTCATTCCTCAGTTGTACCACAAAGGGTCTACCAGAAATGTGGCCAAATAGTTTCATCTTCTTGGTTTCTCTCATAATAGCCACAACGTGGATTAGGATGTGAATGGCTTGACTTAATTATTATTGTCATTTAGGCAGCTAGTAAGCTCTTGAATTTGTGCTTCAAGATTTTCCACGAGCTTACAGCCTATGGTGTTCTAGATTTGTATTGCTGTTTGTGAATAAAATATTAACATTATGTTTGCTACTTGCAGAGCAGTAAAGAATGCTGTTAAATTGGAGCAAGGTATCCTACTAGTCCACCCCTCCTCCCCAGGATTAGAACATCATTTCCTTGGTCTGATGCCTTTATGTGTTTTTGTATTGGGGTTAGACCAATGTCAGAGGAAGGATACCACACTGAAAAGACCAATAATATAATCCTGGACCAACTTCAGTTGTTTTTATGTCTTATCTTTCCTCGAGTGTATGATTGCTTTTTAATTTTTTTTCCATTCTAGATTGTAAACTTACTGGGTAGAAACGGTGGTTTCCTTTGTTTTCTGTACAGTGCAGGAAGCATCAAGGGTGAGTGATATGAATCATCACGAGGGCGACAAGGATGTCGGCAGTGAAAAGTCATCTGGTAGATGACATTTTTAAAGTGCAGGATGTTAACATTCTAAAACAGTGAACCCTTTATGCATTCCTGTCCTTTTATTTTCTCATAAACAAGAATTTTATTATATGTTTTTAATTCAATAAATTGATTTTGAAATATTTATTTATTTGTTTTTACAAATAGGTTTCGTCCTCCAAACCCATTTCAGTGATGGTCATCTCATGAGTCAAAAGTCTCTAATACTAATGCTTTTAAATGACAAAAATATTGGTTGATTTATAATTCATTCAACACTCATGGAATCTTAAGTTGGAAAGCCACCTCGGTCACTGGATAGTCCAACCCTTTCCTGAAGAAGAATTCTCTCTGCAATGTTAATAACTGCTCATTCAAATTTTACTTTAATATCTCTAGTGATAGAAATCTTTCAAAGTTAACCCATTCCATTTCTAGGTAACTAATCTTAAATTATTTTCTTAAATTCCACTATTTTTTGGAATAATTCCAAACAAACTGAATTCCTCTTCTATGTTAGCTCTTACAATATTTGAATCAGTCAGACAGCAAATGCTATTTAAACATCTAGGTCAAGTAGTAGATAGAGTTGTGGGTTTGAAATTAGGAAATTCTAATTTCAATTTCACCTCAGACACTTACTAGCTAAAAGTGATCCTAGACAAGTCACGAACTTTTTAAAAACTGTTTCCTCATCTGTAAAATGGGGATAATAAGACACTAAACTCCCAAGATTGTTGGGAGGATTAAATAAGATAACAATTGTAAAGAGGTGACCATAGTACCTGACACAGAACAGGTGTTCTCTAAATGTTATCTGTTATTGTTCTTATTGCTTTCTCTGGGTCAGGTACTACAATATACTGAGGATGCAAAGAAAGACATAAACATGTTTTCTGTCCTCATATTCTGATGGGAGAGACAACATACCAACAACTATATACATACAAGGCAAAGTATAAATATAAGTGCTGTCAGGATGTAACTTTTTATCCCCTTTTTGTTCCCCAAGTCTGTTCTTCTATTGAGTTCAAAAGCTTTCTATGTGCCAGTCACCCGGGATACAAAGACAAAATTAAAAAACAACCTTCAGGGTTTTGTTTTCTTTCCTTTGTGGAAGGGAAAAATTTGAGTTGTTGAAGCCTATGCCAATATTCTCTTCTTTTAAAGCCCTTCACCTGAATGGTTTCTTCTGGTGGTTTTCCTCCTTATCAATTTTCCACGTATGACCTAGTCAGGGAAGCCTCCATAGATAGCATCACCATCCCCAGCCTTAGGAATCTAGGCAGCTTAATGCAGTCTAAGATCCCATCAATCTTTTTGGCTATCATCACTTTATTGACTTCTATTGAGTTTATAATCCATTTAAAACCCTTCATTCTTTTTAATTTCTTCAGATGAAATGCTCACTAGTCAAGCCTCTCCCCAATATTGTGCTTGAGTTTTGTCATCCACCAGGTTGTCTTTGCATTAAAGGTCAGTTGGTCAACCAATCATGACATATTTATGAAGTGCTTTCTAAGTACCAGGAATACAATCATACTAACAGAAAGATGGTGTCTGACCTCAAGAAGCTTATATTCTAATAGTAAGAGAAGATAACTACATAAAAAGAAATTCAAAGATGGTGGGGCAGAGAATGAAAGCACAAGATGGAAGAGATGGTAGAGTAAGTTTAGCAGTGGATGGACCTTGAAGAGGAATATGATGTGGTTTTCCAGGATGCCCTCCTTAAGTGGAGATTCTGGGAGGGGAAGAAGCTTGAGGGTTAGAGGGCAGGAAGTGGAGGATACTTCAATGTGTGAATTCTAAGTCTGGAGGGAACTTAAGGACAGAGAATTTTCTGGGGCATAGTAGAGGAATCTCTAAATGCAATTTGAGGAGGAAATTTATAATTGATAATTTCTAAAATCTTCTTTTATCCAAGTCATTGATAAAAATGTTAAATAGTATAATAGCGATACTTCTTCCCTCTTTGACTACATTTTGGATCCAGTTACTCAAATAGTTGAGACGATTGGTAACTGCCTCTCCCAGAATACTATTTCTGAAAAGCCCCAATCATGCTTCATGTCTCTCCATTCTCCCCAAACACACCTCTTAAGCATCTTTGTCACAACTATTTCATTGTCAAGTTTTCTCCCCTCTCTCCTCACCCAATTCTCTGACCATGAACCATGATCAAATCAATTCTACCCTGATTCCTGAAAATGGATTGTTAATCTACACCCCTATGTACTCAATCACCATCCCTTTAACTTTCCAATGAAGGTTTTCATTCCTAGCCACCATTCCCCTAATTATTCCTTCCATTAGAATCTATGCTTCTTGAAGTCACTATTACTTTTGTATTTATATATCTCATACTCAGAATCATGCTTAAATGTCTATGCTTTCCTTTATTAATTCCATTTCTTTGTGTCTCTTGTTAGTAAGGATAACATAAGAGACCTTTTCAAATGTCTTAGCAAAATGTACACATATAAATATTCACAGCAGTCCCTTATGTACAGCCTAAGGTACCAGTGGTACTTATCTTTCCTATTTCTTCCAATATATCTCTTTTGGTTCATTTCTAGCTGTAAGGAAGATCACATTTGTAGAGAATATTCATTGCTTTATAGCTAATTTTCTCAAATTATAGGATACAATGAGGATGAATATTGCCCTATGAGAGAGGTAATTGGGTGCTTTTTGTTTTGATTCTGGATCATATATGTTCATTATCCTCTCAGAAGCAGGTCAGCTTTGCCAGAAGTATAAATTGGTTTGAGTTGTCCCTGAATAGTGGAATTTACTTTGTTTTATATTCATGAGTAAATAAAGGGTGTTGAAGTCCAGTACAAATAGGCTCACCAAGAATTTTCCAATGCCAGGCACTTTTAATGATACCAGTCATGAGTAAGCTAGACAGGAATTCACACATGGGATGATACAATTGTTTGGTGCTTAGTGGTGACATCTGTGGTTTCATAAATGATGATAACTCTTTCTTTCTCCATATTTACCTCTTCTCCCAAGCCAGTGTCCCAGACTAACTAGACTATGTCCTTAGTGTTCATTACCAATATCAACTCTCCTGAGTTTTACTGCTTCTGATGGTATCTCTTCAGGATTGAGCCAAATTGTTCTTGTTTTCCATCATCTTAAGTACACCACGTTTTTTCCATTTCATTGAAGCTGGCCAAAGAGTTTCTTATGAATTCACATCTCTCTCTTTAGAGAATTTTTCTTTTTCCTCCTTTCCTTCTCCCTCAACAGTTTTTGTTTTGTATATTTAGTTTTTTGTTAACATCCCTTCCCTCTTAACTTGATATTACTTGTAGAGTTTAGTTCATGGCATCCTACCTATACTTTCTCAGAGTTATTTAAAACTTACTTTTCCTCTCAAATCTGTGGTATATGGTAGACTATGCATAATTTTCAATTTTATCTTGAAATATGAAAAGGGGTGCTCAATTTCCTTCAATATTTGTAATAGTTTTAATTTAGTATCTGGGTTCTCCTGACGAGAATCATATTAAGAAGAATGATTGATCTGGTTATTGCCTCAAACTTCTGAAAGATGAACTAAGTATTAAAGTAAGCTAATAACTTCTTGAATTCTCTTCTTTTGGAGGAAAAAAAACTCCATCATTCCTGGATAATGGAAGTCCCAGGCCACTCCTATATAATATCTCTGTTTTAGTTTTTGTTATGTTTATCAAGCTTGTCATCTATTTCCTCTTTCTATCTAGGTGGATTGTGATGTTTCTATGCTTCCTTGATAGTACTATTTCTGTTTAGCCCTCTATTGTTCATCACCATGTACTCTCCATCATCTCTTCCTAGTTCTTGGATTTCTTCAGATAAGCTTCTCATTATAATGCTACTCTACCCTGAGATGAAGAAACTTATTGTTGCTTCTTCCCTTCTCCTTCATATCATATTCTTTCTCCTGACACATGACAGAATTACCTAAATCCTCTTCATATCCTCATCTTTTTTCTCTTCTTCTTCCTCCTCCTTTTGAAGCATTTTTTCTTTTTTAAATCTTTTTTTTTTGCAGTGTAGAATTTGAACTACAGGAAAATAGATCCAGATGGGCATGTAGAGGAAGCAGTTGCAAGCCAATAAGATACTGGAATTCAAACATTATTGGAACTAGAGTGAAACAATGTAAAAATCATACAAAAGAGGTAGAAGCTGAAGCTATGAGAGTAAATGTGATCATTGAAAGAACAAAGTATCAGAAGAAGAGAAAAAATGGAAGTTAAAAAAAACCTGTTTCTGGTGTGGGTGTTCTCAAATAATGTAGTACTCCCAAATATGCCACAGTGGTTATTTCCCTGTTTATTTTAGCTAAACCAATCCTAGGGATATGGGACTAAGGATAACACTCTGTCTTGGAAATTGTTCAGTTCCCAGATGGAAAATAGTTAGTATAGTTACTAGGTTACAGTGGAAAAGTGTACTGGACCTAAACTCATGGGGACTCAGGATCAAACCCCACTTCAGCTACTGACCATGTTTGTGACTCTGGAAAAATTATTTAACATCTACGAGACTCTATTTCTTTATATGTGAAGAGGAAATAATAGCACTTACCTCACATGATGTTGTGAAGATAAAATGAAATGATATTTATAAAACATCTTAGTCTTCATAACCTTTAGGAATGTTAGTTTATCTTTATTATCACAAATACTTAGCACAAGCCTGAACACTGTATGTCCATCAGAAATAATAAAGCAGGGTCTGCTTGGTAGCACTGAGGACAGACCTCCAGGTTCTGCGTGACCCTGGGCAAGCCACTTAACTTCAATTGACTACCTTGCTGCTCTTCTCTCTTAGGATATTAGGACAAAGGGTAAGGGTTATTTTGAAAAAGTAATACAGAAACAGTCATTTGTTCAGTTGGATGTTTTCATTCCTGTCTGTCCCAGAACCCCTCCAGGATGGTCAGGCTTTAGGAAGACCATATGGTACTACCATTTCCCTTATCCTTCCTTCTCCCCCAACTTACTCCAGCAAGTCTGGTCTACCATTTTTCTAGGTTGCGTGACTGTTCATATGACTTAGAGAAATGGGAAACATCCACTCTATTACTTTTGGGGAGACAGTGGACCACTAGACCTTATTATCTGCCCTGGAATTTTGTTCCAAAGTTCTTCAGGCTTTACTATCTGTCTTGCCTCCAATATAATAGATCCCCTGGTACTATTATGTGATCCACTGACAAATCCTGAGGACCCTGAGCCTTACCATCTACTTTGCTACAGCATATTTAAGACTTCAAGGCTTTTCAAACTGCACTATAAATGAACTTTATTGGCATGTGGATAGAGTACTAGATCTGAAATCAAGAAGACAGATTCAAACCAGCTTCAAATACTTGTTAGCTATTTGAACCCTGATAAATTCACCTCCAATTGCCTCAGTTTCCTCAATTGTAAAATGTGGATAATAACAACTACCTATGGTAATTGTGGGGGTCTAATCAAGTAATAGTTGTAAAACATTGTTAAGTGCCTGGCATGTAGTAAGTGTTTAATAAATTCACATTTCCTCTCTCTTTTCCCAGTTAGAGTGTGAGCTCCTTGGGACCAAGGACTGCATAGCTTTATTTCTGTTTCATAACCTAGTGCTTAGCAGAGTGCTTGACACATGGAAAACTGTGATGAATACTTTTTCATTCATTCATTCATTTATATATTATCTGCCACATGAGTGAAGAAGGACACCATACATTCAATGTAATTTAAGAGTGCTACAAAGCTTTGACTATCACAAAACATTTTCCTACAGGTCAGAAAAGCTTGCTGTTATTCTCTCTTTGTAACCAGATGAGAATTCTCATTACTAGAATATATATAATTTTTTTTTACTGCCTGAGCTACACAACAAAATTAGCATCCTTAGTCCAAGAAAGCCCCTATAAAAATTAATTCTAACCTGAGAAAAGAGATAAGAATTTAGGTGTCTCTTCTGGTTTCCTAAAATAAGCATGTTTTTAGTTTTTGGACTATCTAAATGCTATTTTGTTATGCAGAAACCCTGGTCTTGAGTTACATGACAGAGGAACTCCAGAAGCCTTGAACTATGTGGAATATGACAAAGATGAACCATAAGTGTTGAGAGTGAGACATGATGAGAACACACCAGGAAGCTCAGTTTCAGGGAGATGGGGCCCTGGGGTGACATTTTGGATATACAATGGGTAGAAAGGCTTCAACTTTTGACTGTTAGAGAACATTTTCCCTAGAATGTGTCCAGATATAATTTGTGTGCTACCTGAACTCTTGTCTGACACTAGCCATAGAACTGACTGAAGAAACATCCAGATTCTTTTGAAAGAGCTTTTTCATATTTTGTAGGTTAGGTGTACATAGTAAGAACATGCAAGGAATATAGAGATTTTCTAGGAATATAATCACCAGAAACAGCATTTCTCCTTTCATACACAGACTTTGCTTCAACTTCATGTCTCAGGCAGATTCTGCAAACAGATGGGCCTTGGGACAATAGGCAAAAAGTGACTTACTCATAGAAGATAGATAGAGGGAGTCAGGGAAATTGTAGTGAAGTCTGGAAAAATCAATAAACCAATCAATTAGCAAATATCTTTGAAGCATTTACAATTATACTATGATAGATCAGTGTGTATGGGTATGCAGGGAGGACTAGCATCTCTGGTGAGAGGGTTTTCCAAGCTCTTTTCAGGGCAGATCACCTTTGTAATCCAACTTTCACCCAATTCTTACCTGTGGGTCCAAGAAGCTGTAGTATACGCAGCAGGCACAAATCAGTAAAACTGTCTCCAAGTGGAGGGCTCCCAACAGATCTCAAACCCATTGGTGAAGTAGGGAGATGTATGCCCCAAGCATGTGAAGATTTCTCCTATTGGAATGGGCAGATGAGAACAATTTACTCCATCAGCAGTCATCCTGACTTTTGTCTTGCCACTGGACTTCAATGACTGGAAGAGAGAGTGAGGCTGATGTCTCTGTGAAACTCTGCGTCACTTAAATTCAATTCATGGTCAAGTTAAGATACCACCCATGTTGTTACTGGTCCTCTTTGAAAACAAAGGATGAATAGTGATATAGCCTTTTGATGAACACTGGAGTTATAAAGAAAAGCAAAACAGTCCCTGCCCTTAAGGAGCTTACTTTCTAATAGCAGAGATAATACATACATAAATCAAGACACACAGTAGCAAGTAGACACTAGATGAAGCTTCCTTTAGAGGATACAGTGTGATACAACAAAAAAGAGAATTGAAGAGATTCCAATCTGAGTTCAAATCCTGCCTTTGTGATGTACTAATTACTTAAGATAGATTTACACATAGAGATAATTTTGGGTACAAGATGAGGTACTCAGAAAGAGAGAAAGAAAGATTGAGCTGATGGGGTGAAAATAAGGAAAGACATATTGAGCAGGAAAAAAAAAACTTTCTAGAAAAAGCAATAGATACTAAGAGTTAGACAACAGTTTGAGAACCAAGAAATAATCAGGTAAGAGAAGGAAAGAGAAGAAAAAGACAGAGAAGAAACATGGCATTATGCTCATAGAAGACCAGAAATGAATCAGCTGGCCCGTTTAAGATTCCTTTTTGTCTTCTTCCTGCCACTAAAAGAGAGGAGAGCAATTCATGATCAAGACGAAACTACAGGTGAAGATAATTGACAAAAGTGAAATATAGATGAGTCACTTCATGAGTGGAGAGTAAGTGCTCACAAGAGACATTTCTTCGGGCCAACTACCACAATGTCCTTGATCTTTTCTCTTTTCTTATTGGTCTACAAAGAAATACTACTTAGATCATTTAAAGCTTTTGAGTGGCTGAGTGGGACACCCTGCTGGACCAGGTGTGGGTTGGGTGTCTTACACTTTAAAGTTCTTACTAAACATTATATACTTAGTTAATAGAGGACATTTTGGTGGGTATATGTGTTTGATATTGAGCTAGAAAATTTCCCAGTTATTCATGAGCTTGATTATTCCCTGGGGGCGGGGGAAGAAACTTTCCCAAGTCATAAATTTTGGAGATGTGGCAAAATTGGGACACCAATGCATTATTGGTGGAGTTGTGAACTAATCCAATCATTCTAGAGGACAATTTGGAACTATGCCCAAAGGGCTATAAATCTGTGTATACCATTTGGCCCTATAATACCACTACTAGGTCTATATCTCAGTGAGATCACAAAAAAGGGGGAAAGGACCTGCTTGTACAAAAATATTTATGGCTATTCTTTTTGTTGTGGGAAAGTATTGGAAATTGAGGGGATGTCCACCAATTAGGTAATGACTAAACAAATCGTGGTACATATTGGTGATGGAATACTACTGTGCTATAAGAAATGATTAACAGAATGATTTCAGAAAAAGCTGGAAAGACCTACATGATCTGATACAGAGTAAAATAATCAGAACCAGAAGAATATTGTACATGGTAACAGCAATATTGTGTGATAATCAATTGTGAGACTACTCTCTCTACTCTCAACAATATGGTGATCCAAGGCAATTCTGAAGGACTTATGACAAAGAATGTTATTTACCTCCAGAGAAAGAACTGTTGGAATTGGAATGCAGATCAAAGTGGCCTATGGCAGATTATCTCTTTGAGCTTCTGTTTCTTTCCTTTTAAAATGAGGATGACACATTGAGGTAAGGTCCCTTAGAGCTCAAAATTCAATAACATGGTTGCAATTACAAGGTGGCATCATAAAAGAGATCTTGAAAGTGAGGTTACATGATGCTATTTTCTTTATTTAAGACATAAGAGTAACCTTAATCAGAGTCCCCTAACTTCTCTTCCTGAGAGGAATTTCCTGATTGTCTCTCCTTATTGTTAACAAAGCAAGCAAAACTCAAATGTTCCAAATAAATACAATCAAATAAACATTTATTAAATGCTTATACTATGTTCCAGGCATTGAGCTACTAGATATACGATTAATAAAAAAAAAGACAATTTGCTCTCAAGGAGCTTAAAATACACTAAAAGAAACAAGAAGTGGGGATAAAAGTGGGGATGGACTTCAGAGGTATGAGCAGATGCAGAGTAGAATGCACCCAAAAGTCTCATTTCTGCCCTCTGAAGAGTTTGGTACTTAACCTTTCAGCCCTCCATGCAGAGAGAAGAGGAGGCTGAGGAAGGGAATGTCAATCAAGCAATAGCATTAGAAAAGGAACTCTGACTAACATAGAAGAATCCATTCTACTGACTTACCTGCATGGTATTTTCAAAATGAAATTAAAGAAGAAATATGCATGTACAAGCTACATTTCAGTCAATTCAGAAGTCAGTAATAGAATTGGAATGAAGACATGGTTTTCTTTTCTCGACTTTAGGGGTTTTATCATTTTTTTTTCTGTCATGGACTCCCTTGGCAGTCTGATGAAACCCATAGATTCCTTCTTTGAATGAAGTTCTTAAATGTATACAAAAATTGCTGGATTACAAGGGAAGCCAAATACATTGAAATACACTTATCAAAATGTTAAAAAAATCACAAACCTGAATTTACAAACTCTACGTTATTCTTTCTCTACTTTAATTTGAAATCTATTTTTTTTATGCTGAAATCTGAGAAAGCACATGGTGTAGTGAATTCTTGGAGTCATATAAAAGCCTGGATCCAGGACCTCAATCTGATCCATACTATCTGTGATTCGAAACACACCATTTAATTTTAGTCCTTTGTACTGGGTAGCTTGGAGATTTTTTTTCTATTTTTGAAAAGAGAGAAAGAGAGAGGGAGGGAAAGAAAGAGAGAGTGAGAGAGACAGAGACAAAATGACAGACAGATATAGGAGAGAAACAGAGAGACAGAGAGACAGAGACAAAAGGACAGGTATACATACATACATACATATATATACATATATATGGAGAGAGAGAGAGAGAGAGAGAGAGAGAGAGAGAGAGAGAGAGAGAGAGAGAGAGAGAGACAGAGCAAAAGATGTTATGGGATGTCTCTCTTAGAGGAGAGGGAAGATGGAGAGAATTCAGTCTTAGAAAGGTGATATAAAAACAATGATAGCAACAAAAATGTATTTTTAAAAAATGAAGCAGTCACTGCCCTAGTACATCTCACATTTTACTGGGATGGAAATTCAGAGATTAAATGGCTTACTGATGAGGAGCCAGGACTCCAATAAAACATCTAACTCTTAAGACCCAAGCTTTCATTAAACTACATTTCCTCTCAAGTAAGAAGGATGAGTAGAGTTTGACCTTCTTAAAGGCAAGGACCATGTTTTATGAAGTTATGCATCACATATATGATAGTATTTTGCACATATTAGATACTAAGTAATTTTTTTTTCATGAATCACTTGCTGAATACTACTCATCTCTTGTTTGTCAAAGGCAGGACTTGAATCCAGCTGGCCCTCTGTGCTTCAAAGGCCAGCCCTCTGTCAACTAACCTATGTTGCCCTAAAACTAAACATATTAGGTAAAGGGATTCACATATAGCTTAGGATGTGAAATCAGTGCTTGATACCAGGTCCACTGCTGCCTCACTTTTTAATCATAGAATATTTGCCTGTATATATTCCTTTTAGAAAGTAAAACTCTCTAAGAGGATAAATGGCAAATAATAATAATAATAATAATAATTAACAATATTGGGGACGTAGATGCTAAACAATAACTCTAGTCCAACTATCAATAATATGGAATTAGGTCTTGATCAATAATATGTGTAAAATCCAGTGGAATTGTGTGTCAGCTACAGGGGGCTGGGGGAGTTTGGGGGAGAGGGAAAGAACATAAAACATGTAAGTATGGGAAAATATTCAAAATAAAAAAAATTAAATTAAAATAAAAAGAAAAGAGAGAGATAGGGAGGGAGGGAAAGAAATAGAGACAGGCAGATAGACAGACAGAGACAAAAGGACAGACAGATATGGAGGAGGAGGGGAGAGAGAGAGAGAGAGAGAGAGAGAGAGAGAGAGAGAGAGAGAGAGAGAGAGAGAGAGAGA